>NW_025748185.1:0-39332 GCF_021184085.1 Oncorhynchus gorbuscha | reverse complement strand
AGGATGGATGTGAGGATGTGCCACCTCAGAAAACCCTACACTACAGTCTACACTCTGATATCTAATCATTCCTAGAAATTCATACACAAATTCTTCACTTGTAAAACTATTTTTATAAAACACCTGACTACGTAGTTGTTTACTTCAAGAGAATAGAATTACCTCTATTTCAAAGTCCCAGACTATACAGTTGTGTTACGTCCGTTGTTGGAATGAGACCAAGGTGCAGCGTGGTTAGCGTACATCTTTCTTTATTTCGATGAACACCAAAAAAACAACAAAAGATAAACAAACGTACCGTTCTGCAGGCTACACAGTAACTGTCCAAAAACAAGATCCCACAACTGAAGGTGGGAAAAGGGCTGCCTAAGTATGACCCCCAATCAGAGACAAGGATAAACTGTTCCCTCTGATTGGGAACCATACTAGGCCAACGAAGAAATAGAAACATAGATTTGCCCACCGAAGTCACACCCTGACCTAACCAAATAGAGAATAAAAAAGGCTCTCTAAGGTCAGGGCGTGACAAGTTGAAGTGGGAAGTTTATATACACCTTAGCCAAATACATATAAACTCAGTTTTCCACAATTCCTGACGTTTAATCCTAGTAAAGATTCCCTGTCTTAGGTCAGTCAGGATCACCACTTTATTTTAAGAATGTGAAATATCAGAATAATAGTAGAGAGAAGGATTTATTTCAGCTTTAATTTATTTCATCACATTCCCAGTGGGTCAGAAGTTTTACATACACTCCAATTAGTATTTGCAGCATTGCCTTTAAATTGTTTAACTTGGGTCAAAATGTTTCGGTAGCCTTCCACAAGCTTCCCACAATAAGTTGGGTGAATTTTGGCCCATTCCTCCTGACAGAGCTGGTGTAACTGGAGTCAGGTTTGTAGGCCTCTTTGCTCTCACACACTTTTTTCAGTTCTGCACACACATTTTCTATGGGATTGAGGTCAGGGATTTGTGATAGCCACTCCAATACCTTAACTTTGCTGTCCTTAAGCCATTTTGCCTCAACTTTGAAGTATGCTTGGGGTCATTGTCCATTTGGAAGACCCATTTGCGACTACGTTTTAACTTCCTGACTGATGTCTTGAGATGTTGCTTCAATATATCCACATCATTTTCAATCCTCATGATACCATTTATTTTGTGAAGTGCACCAGAGTCTCCTGCAAAAGATCCCCCACAACATGATGCTGCCACCCCCGTGCTTCAAGGTTGGGATGGTGTTCTTCGGCTGGCAATCCCTCCCCTTTTTTCCTCCAAACATAACGATGGTCATTATGCCCAAACAGTTCTATCTTCGTTTCATCAGACCAGAGGATATTTGGAACAGTGGCTTCCTATTTGCTGAGCAGTCTTTCAGGTTATGCCAATATTGACTTGTTTTACTGTGGATATAGATACCTTTGTACCTGTTTCCTCCAGCATCTTCACAACGTCCTTTGCTGCTGTTCTGGGATTGATTTGCACTTTTTCACACCAAAGTACGTTAATCTCTAAGCCACATGGGCGGCAGGGTAGCTCTAGTGGTTAAGGCATTGGACTAGTAACCGAAGGTTGCAAGTTCAAACCCCTGAGCTGACAAGGTTCAAATCTCTCATTCTGCCCCTGAACAGGCAGTTAACCCACTGTTCCTAGGCCATCATTGAAAATAAGAATTTGTTCTTAACTGACTTGCCTAGTTAAATAAAAGAACGCATCTCCTTGCTGAGTGGTCCCATGGTGTTCATACTTGTGTACTATTATTTGCACAGATGAACGTTGTACCTTCAGGCATTTGGAAATTGCTCCCAAGGATGAACCACACATTTGTTTCTGAGGTCTTGGCTGATTTCTTTGTGATGTCAAGCAAAGAGGCACTGAGTTTGAAGGTAGGCCTTGAAATACATCCACAGGTACACCTCCAATTGACTCAAATGATGTCAATTAGCCTATCAGAAGCTTCTAAAGCCATGACATAATTATCTGGAATTTTCCAAGCTGTTTAAAGGCACAGTCAACTTAGTGTATGTAAACATCTGACCCACTGGAATTGTGATACAGTGAATTATAAGTGAAATAATCTGTCTGTAAACAATTGTTGGAACAATGATTTGTGTCATGCACAAAGTAGAAAACTATAGTTTGTTAACAAGAAATTTGTGGAGTGATTGAAAAACTAGTTTTAATGACTCCAACCTAAGTGTATGTAAACTTCAAATTCAAATGTATCTATACTGATGTGTCTCTGAGGTGTTGTACTAAAGACTGTTGAGTTGCAGTCAGTTCTACAGTAGTAGTCGGCCTCAGATAGACTCTTCTTCTGGGGATAACCTAGCAGTTTTAGGAGACCTCCCCTCCGTTTTACCCACCTTCACTTCCCTATCCCCACCAGGAGAGCCCCCCGGAACAGAGCCCCGGAACAGAGCCCCCGGAACAGAGCCCCGAACAGAGCCCCTGAACAGAGCCCCGGAACTCCAGTATTTATGCTGCAGTAGTTTAGCCCTCGGGGGCTAGGGCCAGTTTGTTTATCTGGAGTACTTCTCCTGTCCTATTCGGTGTCCTGGTTAAATCTAAGTGTGCAGAATTCTCTCCTTCTTCCTTTCTTTCTCCCAGGAGGACCTGAGCCCTAGAACCATGCCCCAGAACCTGACATGATGACTTCCTTGCTGTCCCCAGTCCACCTGGCCATGCTGCTGCCCCAGTTTCAACTGGCCTGGGCTCCTAGGACCATGTCCCAGGACTACCTGAGAGGACCTCCAGGTGTCCCCAGTCCACCTGGCCATGCTCCTGCCCAGTTTCAACTGTTCTGCCAGGTTCAACCATGCTGGTCATTTATGAACATTTGAACATCTTGGCCACGTTCTGTTATAATCTCCACCTGGCACAGCCAGAAGAGGACTGAGCCACCCCACATATGCTCCTAGGTTCAGAGCCTTCTTTCAGAGTCTCGGAGGACCTGAGCCCTAGGACCGTGCCCCAGGACTACCTGACATGGTTCAGAGCCCCAGTCCATCTGACTGTGCTGCTGCTCCAGTTTCAACTGTTCTGCCTTATTATTATTTGACCATGCTGGTCATTTATGAACATTTGAACATCTTGGTCATGTTCTGTTATAGAGCTACCCGGCACAGCCAGAAGAGGACTGGCCACCCCCACATAGCCCGGTTCCTCTCTAGGTTTCTTCCTAGGTTTTGGCCTTCTAGGAGTTTTTCAGAGCCACCGTGCTTTTACACCTGCATTGTTTGCTGTTTGGGGTTTTAGGCTGGGTTTAGAGGAAAGAGATATCAGCTGATGTACGAAGGGCTATATAAATAAATTTGATTTGATTTGATTTGAACAGAGCCCTGGAACAGAGCCCCGGAACAGAGCCCCGGAACAGAGCCCCGGAACAGAGCCCAGGTTCAGAGCCCAGGTTCAGAGCCCAGGTTCAGATTCCAGGAACAGAACCCAGGTACAGAGCCTAGGAACAAAGCCCCGGAACAGAGCTCAGGTTCAGAGCCCAGGTTCAGAGCCCAGGAACAGAGCCCCAGAACAGCTCAGGTACAGAGCTGCCCCTACAGAGCCCAGGTTCAGAGCTCAGGTTCAGAGCCCCGGAACAGAGCCCAGGTTCAGAGCCCAGGTTCAGAGCCCAGGTTCAGAGCCCAGGTTCAGAGCCCAGGTTCAGAGCCCCGGAACAGAGCCCCGGAACAGAGCCCCAGAACAGAGCCCAGGTTCAGAGCCCAGGTTCAGAGCCCAGGAACAGATCCCCGATAGAAGGAGAGGGACAGAAGGAACAGAGCCCAGGGAATAGAGCCCAGGAACAGAGCCCAGGTTCAGAGCCCCGGGAACAGATCCTGAACAGAGCCCGGAACAGGAGGGTGGGGAGCCCCGGACCAGAGCCCCGGAACAGATCCCCGGAACAGAGCCCCGGAACAGATCCGGAACAGAGCCCCGGAACAGAGCCCGATCAAGCCCTCGAACAGAGCCCCGAACAGAGCAAAGAGGAATAGAGGAAAGGATAGAGGAGAGGAAAGAGGGCTGTAGGGAGAGGAAAGGAAAGAAGGACAGAGAGGAAAGTAGGATAGAGGAGAGGAAAGAGGATACTTGTCTGTCCCACCAACAGCCCAAAATGATTGCCTCAAAAAGACTTGGAAACTGGCCCTTTTCACAATTGTCCTGGATACATTGTCCTCTCCTCACCCCCTTCCTCCTGGATACCCAGGCCCTTCCCTCTCCCTCCACAGCTGCCCTAGGTCTCCTCTCCTCTGACTCTGGTAGGTGGATAAAAGGCCCATCAAAAGTATCACTGGAAACTGTGAATGAAGTCCTGATAATGGAGCAGTGGAGAATGGCTGAGGTGGGAAGACTCACAGATGTTGGTGTTGCTGGATAGGGAAGGAGGAGGGACAGAAGGAGAGAGGGAATAAAGGAAAGACGGGGCTACTGGCTGTTACTGAGGAAAGACTGGAAGACAGAGGGGAGAGGAGGGTGGGGAGCGGCTGTTTTATACCCAATTTGCATCGGAGAAGGACGGGGGGTGTGTATGGGCTAAATTGAGGGGCCAAGGCAACCAGACAGGCAAGGGTAGGGCTGTACTGCTGTGTGAGGCAAGGAGGGCTGTAGGGAGTAGGGGAAGGAGGACGTAGGGAGTGAGACTGCCTCTGGGTAGGTCTGGATACTGGCTGCCTCTGGGTAGGTCTGGATACTGGCTGCCTCTGGGTAGGTCTGGATACTGGCTGCCTCTGGGTAGGTCTGATACTGGCTGCCTCTGGGTAGGTCTGGATACTGGCTGCCTCTGGGTAGGTCTGGATACTGGCTGGGTAGGTCTGGATACTGGCTGGGTAGGTCTGGAAAATGGCTGCCTCTGGGTAGGTCTGGAAAATGGCCGCCTCTGGTAGGTCTGGAAACTGGCTGCCTCTGGGTAGGGTCTGGATACTGGCTGCCTCTGGGTAGGTCTGATACTGGCTGCCTCTGGGCAGGTCTGGATACTGGCTGCCTCTGGGTAGGTCTGGATACTGGCTGCCTCTGGGTAGGTCTGGATACAGGCTGCCTCTGGGTAGGTCTGGATACTGGCTGCCTCTGGGTAGGTCTGGATACTGGCTGCCTCTGGGTAGGTCTGGATACTGGGCTGGATAGGTCTAGGATACTGGCTGCCTCTGGTAGGTCTGGAAAATGGCTGCTCTGGTAGGTCTGGAAACTGGATGCCTCTGGGTAGGTCTGGATACTGGCTGCCTCTTGGGTAGGTCTGGATACTGGCTGCCTCTGGTAGGTCTGGATACTGGCTGCCTCTGGGTAGGTCTGGATACTGGCTGCCTCTGGTAGGTCTAGCCTGGCTGCCTCTGGGTAGGTCTGGATACTGGCTGCCTCTGGGTAGATCTGGATACTGGCTGCCTCTGGGTAGGTCTGGATACTGGCTGCCTCTGGGTAGGTCTGGATACTGGCTGCCTCTGAGTAGGTCTGGATACTGGCTGCTCTGGGTAGGTCTGGATACTGGCTGCCTCTGGGTAGGTCTGGATACTGGCTGCCTCTGGGTAGGTCTGATACTGGCTGCCCTCTGGGTAGGTCTGGATACTGGGCTGGGTAGGTCTGGATACTGGCTGTCTCTGGGTAGGTCTGGATACTGGCTGCCTCTGGGTAGGTCTGGATACTGGCTGCCTCTGGGTAGGTCTGATACTGGCTGCCTCTGGGTAGGTCTGGATACTGGCTGTCTCTGGCAGGTCTGGATACTGGCTGCCTCTGGGTAGGTCTGGATACTGGCTGCCTCTGGGTAGGTCTGGATACTGGCTGCCTCTGGGTAGGTCTGGATACTGGCTGCCTCTGGGTAGGTCTGGATACTGGCTGCCTCTGGGTAGGTCTGGATACTGGCTGCCTCTGGGTAGGTCTGGATACTGGCTGCCTCTTGGTAGGTCTGGGATACTGGCTGCCTCTGGGTAGGTCTGGATACTGGCTGCCTCTGGGTAGGTCTGGATACTGGCTGCCTCTGGGTAGGTCTGGATACTGGCTGCCTCTTTGGTAGGTCTGGATACTGGCTGTCTCTGGGTAGGTCTGGATACTGGCTGCCTCTGGGGTAGGGGTCATAGAGCGGTAACACACCTCCTTCCCCTTTTCACTGGCATTAGGAAGAAAGGAGGAGATATATTAAACTAACAAAGTCCTCTATGCACGTGACAGTTTGGTTTTGTTCCGTGACATGGAAGATGAAGAGAAAAGAGATCAGAGGATGGCAGAACTACTACATCTCCCATCCCTCACTGGATGTAGCCTGTTCTAAAACCATCAAGAATCCGAATTTAAACTGAGTTCAGTTGGTGGTCTGTTTTCAACAGAACCAAACAGAATCAGTCAGTACAGCATACTCAGGGCCTACCTAGCCTTCAAAAGTGTCTCTTTTTATTTATTAAAGAGTAAATGAGAATAAATATTCATTGACACTAGATCTGTTTTCAAAAATATTGTTGATAAACAGGATGTACTTACAGGACTCTGATTGGTCTTGAAGGGTGACAAGATGCTCCTTCACACATCAAACAGTAGCACCGCCCTCCCCTAGGAAGTAAAGGACATTCAATCACATAGTTGTTCCATAGTAATTACATATGTTGGCACAGAGTCACTGCAGTGTCATATTGAATTGATAAGTAAAATGTGCAACTAGGATGGTAGATTAACTTAATCTGGCATTAGATTAACTTAATCTGGCATTAGAGCGCCTGGTGGTGAGTTAAACCCAGAGCAGAGAACAGGTTGTGGAGACTAGACACGCTGAAGAATAATGAAGAATAGGAGACATGGTGAAGAACAGGGAAGAAGAGAGAGAGGAGGAGACACTGGAGAATAGGAGTTGGGGAGAGGGAGACACTGGAGAATATGGAGAGAGGAGACACTGGAGAATAGAGAGAGAGAGAGAGAGAGAGAGAGAGAGAGAGAGAGAGAGAGAGAGAGAGAGAGAGAGAGAGAGAGAGAAAGAGAGAGAAAAGAGAGAGAGAGAGAGAGATACACTGAGAATAGGGAGTTGGGAGAGGGGAGACACTGGAGAATAGGAGATGGGAGAGGGAGACACTGGAGAATAGAGAGAGAGAGAGAGAGAGAGAGAGAGAGAGAGAGAGAGAGAGAGAGAGAGAGAGAGGGAGAGAGAGAGAGAGAGGGGAGACACTGGGGAATAGGGAGATGGGAGAGGGGAGACACTGGAGAATAGGGAGATGGGGAGAGGGGAGACACTGGAGAATAGGGAGATGGGAGAGGGGAGACACTGGAGAATAGAGAGAGAGAGAGAGAGAGAGAGAGGGAGACACTGGGGAATAGGAGAGATGGGAGACACTGAGAATAGGGAGATGGGGAGAGGGGGAGACACTGGAGAATAGGAGATGGGGAGAGGGAGACACTGGAATAGAGAGAGAGAGAGAGAGAGATAGAGAGAGAGAGAGAGAGAGAGAGAGAGAGAGAGAGAGAGAGAGAGAGAGAGGGAGACACTGGAGAATAGGGAGATGGGGGAGGGAGACACTGGACAATATAGAAATGGGAAGAGGGAGACACTGGCAATAGGGAGAGGGAGAGAGGGGAGACACTGGAGAATAGGGAGTTGGGGAGAGGGGAGACACTGGCGAATAGGGAGTTGGGGAGAGGGGAGACACTGGAGAATAGAAGATGGGGAGAGGGGAGACACTGGAGAATAGGAAGATGGGGAGAGGGGCACACTGGAGAATAGGGAGAGGGAGAGAGGGGAGACACTGGAGAATAGGGAGATGGGGGAGAGGGGAGATACTGGAGAATAGAGAGAGAGAGAGAGAGAGAGAGAGAGAGAGAGAGAGAGAGAGAGAGAGAGAGAGAGAGAGAGAGAGGAGAGAGATAGAGGGGAGGCACTGGAGAATAGGGAGATGGGGAGAGGGGAGACACTGGAGAATAGAGAGATGGGGAGAGGGGAGACACTGGAGAATAGGGAGTTGGGGAGAGGGGAGACACTGGAGAATAGGGAGATGGGGAGAGGGGAGACACTGGAGAATAGAGAGAGAGAGAGAGAGAGGGGAGACACTGGCGAATAGAGAGAGAGAGGGAGACTGGAGAAAAGAGAGAGAGAGAGGGGAGTCACTGGAGAATAGAGAGAGAGAGGGAGACACTGCAGAAAAGAGAGAGAGAGAGAGGGGAGACACTGGAGAATAGAGAGAGAGAGAGGGAGACACTGGAGAATAGAGAGAGAGAGGGGAGACACTGGAGAAAAAGAGAGAGAGAGGGAGACACTGGAGAAAGGAGAGAGAGAGAGAGAGGGAGACACAGGCGAATAGAGAGAGAGGGGAGACTGGAGAAAAGAGAGAGAGAGAGAGGGGAGACACTGGAGAATAGAGAGAGAGAGGGAGACACTGGAGAAAAGAGAGAGAGAGAGAGAGAGAGAGGGGAGACACTGGAGAATAGAGAGAGAGAGAGAGAGAGGGGAGACACTGGAGAATAGAGAGAGAGAGGGAGACAATGGAGAATAGGGAGTGGATCCTGGACATCCTGACTGGTCGCCCCCAAGTGGTGAGGGTAGGTAGCAACACATCTGCCACGCTGATCCTCATCACTGGAGCTCCCAGGTGTGCGTCCTCAGTCCCTTACTGTACTCCCTATTCACCCACGACTGCATGGCCAGGCACGACTCCAACACCATCATTAAGTTTGCAGTGGTAGGCCTGATCACCGCCAACAACGAGAGCCTATCGGGAGGAGGTCAAAGACTTGGCTGGGTGGTGCCAGAATAACAACCTATCCCACAAAGACTAAGGAGATGATTGTGGACTACAGGAGAAGGAGGACCGAGCACGCCCCATTCTCATCGACGGGGCTGTAGTGGAGCAGGTTGAGAGCTTCAAGTTCCTTGGTGTCCACGTCAACAACAAACTATTATGGTCCAAAGACACCAAGACAGTCGTGAAGAGGGCACAACAAAGCCTATTCCCCCTCATGAAAATAAAAGGATTTAGCATGGGTCCTGAGATCCTTAAAAGGTTCTACAGCTGCAACATCGAGAGCATCCTGACTGGTTGCATCACTGCCTGATACGGCAATTGCTCAGAGGGTAGTGCGTATGGCCCAGTACATCACTGGGGCTAAACATATATATATTATATATATATATAGCCGCACTACTGTATATACTGTATATAGCCTAGCTACTGTATGTAGCCTCGCTACTGTATATAGCCTCTTTACTGTATATAGCCTCTCTACTGTATATAGCCTCGCTACTGTGTGTAGCCTCTCTACTGTATATGGACTCTCTACTGTATGTAGCCTCTCTACTGTATATAGCCTCGCTACTGTATATAGCCTCGCTGTATGTAGCCTCTACTGTAACATAGCCTCGCTACTGTATGTAGCCTCGCTACTGTATATAGCCTCTCTACTGAATGTAGCCTCGCTTACTCTATATAGCCTCTCTGCTGTATATAGCTCTCTGTATATAGCCTCTATACTGTATGTAGCCTCTCTACTGTATATAGCCTCTCTACTGTATGTAGCCTCTCTACTGTATATAGCATCTCTACTGTATATAGCATCTCTACTGTATGTAGCCTCTCTACTGTATATAGCATCTCTACTGTATGTAGCCTCTACTGTATATAGCATCTCTACTGTATGTAGCCTCTCTACTGTATATAGCCTCTCTACTGTATATAGCATCTCTACTGTATGTAGCTCCTCTCTACTGTATATAGCCTCTATACTGTATGTAGCCTCTCTACTGTACTGTATGTAGCCTCTCTACTGTATGTAGCCTCTACTGTATATAGCCTCTCTACTGTATGTAGCCTCTACTGTATGTAGCCTCTACTCATCTCTACTGTATGTAGCCTCTACTGTATATAGCCTCTCTACTGTATATAGCATCTCTACTGTATGTAGCCTCTCTACTGTATATAGCATCTCTACTGTATGTAGCCTCTACTGTATATAGCATCTCTACTGTATGTAGCCTCTCTACTGTATATAGCCTCTACTGTATATAGCATCTCTACTGTATGTAGCCTCTCTACTGTATGTAGCCTCTCTACTGTATGTAGCCTCTCTACTGTATGTAGCCTCTCTACTGTATGTAGCCTCTCTACTGTATGTAGCCTCTCTACTGTATATAGCATCTCTACTGTATATAGCCTCTCTACTGTATATAGCATCTCTACTGTATGTAGCCTCTACTGTATATAGCATCTCTACTGTATATAGCATCTCTACTGTATGTAGCCTCTCTACTGTATATAGCATCTCTACTGTATATAGCATCTCTACTGTATGTAGCCTCTACTGTATATAGCATCTCTACTGTATGTAGCCTCTCTACTGTATATAGCATCTCTACTGTATGTAGCCTCTACTGTATATAGCATCTCTACTGTATGTAGCCTCTCTACTGTATATAAATCTCTACTGTATATAGCATCTCTACTGTATGTAGCCTCTCTACTGTATGTAGCCTCTCTCTACTGTATGTAGCCTCTCTACTGTATGTAGCCTCTCTACTGTATGTAGCCTCTCTACTGTATATAGCCTCTACTGTATGTAGCCTCTCTACTGTATATAGCATCTCTACTGTATATAGCCTCTCTACTGTATATAGCATCTATACTGTATGTAGCCTCTACTGTATATAGCATCTCTACTGTATATAGCATCTCTACTGTATATAGCCTCTACTGTATGTAGCCTCTACTGTATGTAGCCTCTACTGTATATAGCCTTGCTGCTGTTATTTTTCAATGACTTTTTTACTGCTGTTTTATTTCTTTTCTTATCTATTGTTCACCGAATAACTTTTTGCACTATTGTTTAGAGCCTGTAAGTAAGCATATCACTGTCAGGTCTACACCTGTTGTATTCAGCGCACGTGACAAATACACTTTGATTCGATTTGAAATCCCTGCGGCATTGTTCCAACATCTAGTGGAAAGCCTTCCCAGAAGAGAGGAGGTTTCTCTGGTAAGAAGAAGGGCGGGGGTGTATGCCTTATGATTAACGAGTCGTGGTGTGATCATAACAACATACAGGAACTCAGGTCCTTTTGTTCACCAGACCTAGAATTCCTTCCAATCAAATGCCGACCGCATTATCTAGCCAAGAGAACTCTTCTTCTATAATCACAGCTGTGTATATACAACCCAAGCAGGCACTTTGATGGCCCTGAAAGAACTTCATTGACTCTATGTAAACTGACACCATACATCCTGAGGCTGCATTTATTGTAGCTGGGGATTTTAACAAGGCTAATCTGAAAACAAGGCTCCCTAAATTTTATCAGCATATCGAATGTGCGACCCGGGCTGGCAAAATTCTGGATCATTGCTACTCAAACATCCGCGACGCATACAAAGCGCTCCTCCTTTCGGCAAATCTGACCACGACTCATTTTGTTGCTTCCAGCCTATAGACAGAACCTAAAACAGGGAACACCCGTGATCAGGTCTGTTCAACGCTGGTACGACCAATCTGATTCCACTCTTCAAGATTGCTTTGATCACGTTAACTGGGATATGTTCCGGGATAGCATCGTGGACAACAACATTGATGTACAGTGGGGAGAACAAGTATTTGATACACTATATATATATATATATATATATATATATATATATATATAAAACAAAATCCAGAAAATCCCATTGTATGATTTTTTAAGTAATTCATTTGCAGTTTATTGCATGACAAAAGTATTTGATCACCTACCAACCAGTAAGAATTCTGGCTCTCACAGACCTGAATAGTTTTTCTTTAAAAAGCCCTCCTGTTCTCCACTCATTACCTGTATTAACTGCACCTGTTTGAACTCGTTACCTGTATAAAAGACACCTGTCCACACACTCAATCAAACAGATTCCAACCTCTCCACAATGATCAAGACCAGAGAGCTGTGTAAGGACACCAGGGATAAAATTGTAGACCTGCACAAGCTGGGATGGGCTACAGGACAATAGGCAAGCAGCTTGGTGAGAAGGCAACAACTGTTGGCACAATTATTAGAAAATGGAAGAAGTTCAAGATGACGGTCAATCACCCTCGGTCTGGGGCTCCATGCAAGATCTCACCTCGTGGGGCATCAATGATCATGAGGAAGGTGAGGGATCAGCCCAGAACTACACGGCAGCACCTGGTCAATGACCTAAAGAGAGCTGGGACCACAGTCTCAAAGAAAACCATTAGTAACACACTACGCCGTCATGGATTAAAATCCTGCAGCGCACGCAAGGTCCCCCTGCTCAAGCCAACGCATGTCCAGGCCCGTCTGAAGTTTATCAATGACCATCTGGACGATCCAGAGGAGGAATGGGAGAAGGTCATGTGGTCTGATGGGACAAAAATAGAGCTTTTTGGTCTAAACTCCACTCGCTGTATTTGGAGGAAGAAGAAGGATGAGTACAACCCCAAGAACACCATCCCAACCGTGAAGCATGGAGGTGGAAACATCATTCTTTGGGGATGCTTTTCTGCAAAGGGGACAGGACGACTGCACCGTATTGAGATGAGGATGGATGGGGCCATGTATTGCGAGATCTTGGCCAACAACCTCCTTCCTCAGTAAGAGCATTGCAGATGGGTCGTGGCTGGGTCGTACAGCATGACAATGACCAAACACACAGCCAGGGCAACTAAGGAGTGGCTCCGTAAGAAGTATCTCAAGGTCCTGAAGTGGCCTAGCCAGTCTCCAGACCTGAACCCAAAATAAAATCTTTGGAGGGAGCTGAAAGTCCGTATTGCCAAGCGACAGCCCTGAAACCTGAAGGATCTGGAGAAGGTCTGTATGGAGGAGTGGGCTAAAATCCCTGCTACAGTGTGTGCAAACCTGGTCAAGAACTACAGGAAACGTATGATCTCTGTAATTGCATGCAAGGTTTATGTACCAAATATTAAGTTCTGCTTTTCTGATGTATCAAATACTTATGTCATGTAATAAAATGATAATTAATTACTTAAAAATAATACAATGTGATTTTCTGGATTTTTGTTTTAGATTCCGTCTCTCACAGTTGAAGTATACCTATGATTTTTAAAAATACAGACCTCTACATGCTTTGTAAGTAGGGAAAACCTGCAAAATTGGCAGTGTTCTCCCCAACAGTATACACTGATTCGGTGAGGAGTTTATTATCAAGTGCATCGGTGATGTTGTACCCACGGTGACAATTAAAAACTTCCCCAATCAGAAACCGTGGATTGATGGCAGCATTCACGCAAAACTGAAAGTGCGAACCACTGCTTTTAATCATGGCAAGGCGACTGGAAATATGACCGAATACAAACAGTGTAGCTATTCCCTCAAACAAGCTAAGTGTCAGTATAGAGACAAAGTAGAGTCGCAATTCAACGCTCAGACACGAGAGGTATGTGGCAGGGTCTACAGTCAATCACAGATTACAAAAAGAAAACCAGCCCCGTCGTGGACACCGATGTCTTGCTCCCAGACAAACTTAACAACTTCTTTGCTCGCTTTGAGGACAATACAGTGCCACTGACACGACCCGCTACCAAAACCTGCGGGCTCTCTTGCCAACGTGAGTAAAATATTTAGACGTGTTAACCATCGCAAGGCTGCTGGACCAGATGGCATCCCCAGCTGCGTCCTCAGAGCATGTGCAGACCAGCTAGCTGGTGTGTTTATGGACATATTCAATCAATCCCTATCCCAGTCTGCTGTTCCCACATGCCTCAAGAGGGCCACAATTGTTCCTGTTCCCAAGAAAGCTATAGTAACTGAGCTAAACAACTGTCACCCTGTAGCACTCACTTCAATCATCATGAAGTGCTTTGAGAGACTAGTCAAGGACCATATCACCTCCACCCTATCTGACACTCTAGACCCACTCCAATTTGCTTACCGGCCCAATAGGTCCACAAACGACGCAATCACAATCACACTGCACACTGCCCTAACCCATCAGAACAAGAGGAATACCTATGTAAGAATGCTGTTCATCGATTACAGCTCAGCATTTACACCATAGTACCCTCCAAACTCGTCACCCCGCCCTGTGCAACTGGGTCCTGGACTTTCTGATAGGAAACAACATCTCCACCCCGCTGATCCTCAACACTGGGGCCCCACAAGGGTGCGTTCTCAGCCCTCTCCTGTACTCCTTGTTTACCCACGACTACGTGGCCATGCACGCCTCCAACTCAATCATCAAGTTTGCAGACAACACAACAGTGGCAGGCTTGATTACCAACAACGATGAGATGACCTACAGGGAGGAGGTGAGGGCCCTCGGAGTGTGGTGTCAGGAAAATAATCTCACACTCAATGTCAACAAAAAAGGAGATGATCATGGACTTCAGGAAACAGCAGAGGGAGCACCCCCCTATCCACATAGACGGGACAGTAGTAGAGAAGGTGGAAAGTTGTAAGTTCCTCTGCGAACACATCATGGACAAACTGAAATGGTCCACCCATACAGACAGCGTAGTGAAGAAGGCGCATCAGCGCTTCTTCAACCTCAGGAGGCTGAAGAAATTTGGCTTGTCACCAAAAACACTCACAAACTTTTACAGATGCACAATCGAGAGAATCCTGTCGGGCTGCATCACAGCCTGGTACGGCAACAGCTCCGCCCACAACCTTAAGGTTCTCAGAGGGTGGTGAGGTCTGCACAACGCATCACCTGGGGCAAACTACTACCTGCCCTCCAGGACACCTACACCACCCGATGTCACAGGAAGGCCGAAAAGATCATCAAGGACAACAACCAGCCGAGCCACTGCCTGTTCACCCTGCTATCATCCAGAAGGTGAGGTCAGTACAGGTGCATCAAAGCTGGGACCGAGAGACATCACTAACATAGAGAGGCTGCTGTCAACATAAATATTCTAATCTCTGGCCTCTTTAATAAATGGACTTAATAAAGGTATCACTAGTCACTTTAAATAACGCCACTTTAATAATGTTTACATATCCTACATTACTCATAACATATGTATATACTGTTCTATACCATCTACTGCATCTTGTCTATGCTGTCCGGCCATCACTCACCCATATATCTATATGTACATGTTCTTATTCATTCCTTTACACTTGTGTGTATAAGGTAGTTGTTGTGAAATTGTTAGACTACTTGTTAGATATTACTGCACGGTCGGAACTAGAAGCACAAGCATTTAGCTACACTAGCATTAACATCTGCTAACCATGTGTATGTGACCAATAACATTTGATTTGATTTGATTTGTTATAGCAGCAAAGGGGTGACCAACTCCATAGCAATGCCCATGATTTTGGAATGAGATGTTCAACGACCAGGTGTCCACTTTGGGGACCCCCTCATAACTCGAGTGAGATAAAAAAAAAAATCTATATATAGCTTACTTTGGAGGTGAAGACAACTACATGACGTGGCCAAGAGTCAAACATCTCATTCCAAAGTACAAAGATGACTGGGAGAAAGAGGGTGGAGAGTAAAAGAGGACAGATCAGATGGGGATGGAGGCAAAGATAGAGTGTGTCTACTGCAGGTGCAGAACAGATCCATATAAAGAGAGCTCACATTGCCTGGAGAATGATGCTCTGGTGCTGAGCTGGCTAAGAGCCCAGAGTCTATCTGTCTGAGTGTGTCTCTCTCAAAGCATTCATCCCTGTCCCATGAGGGGTTTTCAAACTTTCCGGGAGCCCTTTTGTGATCGCAAGTTCATCAGGGACATCCTCATAACTCAAGTGAGATTTTTTTAAAATAGATTACTTTGGAGGTGACTAAGGCCAAAAGTACAGTGACTTTGGAAAGTATTCAGACATTTTGTTACATTACAGCCTTCTTCTAAAATTTATGAAATCGTTTTCCCCCTCTCATCAATCTACACACTATAACCCACAATGACAAGTCCGGGCTCTGGCTGGGTCACTCAAGGACATTCAGAGACCACTTATGCGTTGTCTTGGCTGAAGCCACTCATGCGTTGTCTTGGCTGTGTGCTTAGGGTTGTTGTCCGTTTGGAAGCTGAATCTTCGCCCCCAGTCTGAGGTCCTGAGCGCTCTGGAGCAGGTTTTCATCAAGGATCTCTCTCTGTACTTTTCACCATTCATCTTTCCCTCGATTCTACCTATTATCCCAGTCCCTGCCCTGATGAACATCACCACACCATGATGCTGCCACCACTTCACTGTAGGGATGGTGCCAGGTTTCAACCTTGGTTTCAGAGTCCATTGGGTTCCTTTTGGCATACTCCAAGTGATTGCTCAGTTTGGTCAGGCAGCCAGCTCTAAGAAGAGTCTTGGTGGTTCCAAATATCTTCTGGCTTTCATAGCTGAATCCACTAATTTGAAGTGTCCACGTACTTTTGGCCATGGAGTGTATTTGAAAACAGACTTAAAACTATTTGAATACAGATCTCAGAAAGTGACTACGTTTTTAAACTATTTAAATAGAGATCTGAGAAAGCAACTACAAAAAAATTCAATACAGATCTCAGGAAGTGACTATTTCTTGCCTTTTGTCTGCAGATGGCACCGGAGAATATGGCAGACGTTTTACGTGCCCCCAGCCGATTGTGTTTATTTGTTTGCTTATTTGCTTTGTATTTAATTGATTTTTTAACTTATTTTGTACATAATGTTTTGCCCTACTGTCTCTTATGACCGAAAATAACTTCTAGACATTAGGACTGCGATTACTCACCACGGACTAGCAGAGTCCTCTTTTTTCCTTTCACGACTCTGACGAGCCCTACGCGAAGGATACACTGCTTCTTCGGAAACAGGCCCAATCCCCGTGATCTGCGTGAAGAGGAGGCGGAGAAAGAGGGGTCGAAGGTTCGGCTGTATTCTGAGAATTCACAGGAGATCGAATATACCCCCACTTCCCTCCATTGAGTTGTGCAGAGCTGATGACCCGGGTAGCCAGGTGGAAAGCATGACCAGCCATAATAAAATGCTCATTGAAATTCTCGATTATCACAGATTTATCGGTGGTGACAGTGTTTCTTTGCCTCAGTGCAGTGGGCAGCTGGGAGGAGGTGCTCTTACTCTCCATGGACTTTACAGTGTCCCAAAAAGTTTTTGGAATTACTGCTACAGGATGCAAATTTCTGCCACAGGATGCACATTTTAGGGAGCGTTTGACAGTGATTGAGGGGTGATCGTTTGATTATGGATGCAAGCAATGAGGCATTGATCGCTGAGATCCTGGTTGAAGACAGCAGAGGTGTATTTAGAGGGCAGGTTGGTCAGGATGATATCTATGAGGGTGCCCGTGTTTACGGATTTAGGGTTGTACCTGGTAGGTTCTTTGATAATTTGTGTGAGATTAAGGGCATCAAGCTTAGATTGTAGGATGGCCGGGTGTTAATTAAGCATGTCCCAGTTAAGGTCACCTAACAGCACGAGCTCTGAAGATAGATTGGGTGGCAATCAAATCACATATGGTGTCCACGGCACAGCTGGGGGCAGAAGGTGGTCTATAGCAGTTTAGCGACAACGGTGAGAGACTTGTTTCTGGAAAGGTGGATTTTTAAAAGTAGAAGCTCAAATTATTTGGGCACAGACTTGGATAGTATGACAGAACTCTGCAGGCTCTCTGCTGTAGATTGCAACTCCGCCCCCTTTGGAAGTTCTATCTTGTTGGAAAATGTTATAGTTAGGGATGGAAATTTCAGGGTTTTTGGTGGACTTCCTAAGCCAGAATTCAGACACGGCTAGGACATCAGGGTTGGTGGAGTGTGCTAAAGCAGTGAATAAAACAAACTTCGGGAGGAGGCTTCTGATGTTAACATGCATGAAACCAAGGCTTTTACGGTTACAGAAGTCAGAAGAAATAGGTGTAGTGCTGGGGGGATACAGGGCCTGGTTTAACCTCTACATCACCAGAGGAACAGAGGATGAGTAGGATCAGGGTACGGCTAAAGGCTATAAGAACTGGTCGTTTAGTGTGATGGAACAACGAATAAAAGGAGCAGATTTCTGGGCATGGTAGAATAGATTCAGGGCATAATGAACAGACAACGTATGGTTGGATGTGAGTACAGTGGAGGTAAACCTAGGCATTGAGTGATGATGAGAGAGGTTGTGTCTCTGGAGGCACCAGTTAAGCCAGGTGAGGTCTCCGCATGTGTGGGGGGTGGGACAAAAGAGCTATCTAAGGCATGTTGAGCGGGAATGGGGGCTCTACAGTGAAATAAAACAATAATAACTAACCGAAACAGGAGTAGACAAGGCGTATTGACATTAGGGAGAGGCATCTGTAGCCGAGTGAATATAGGGTCGAATGAGCAGCAATAGGTGAGTCAGGGAGCCGTTCAGTAGTCGCTACTACGCTAGGCGAGCGGGAGACATGGCGATTCAGAAAGCTAGCAGGCCGGGATAGCAGATGGCCTTCGGCGACATCCAACGGAAAAGCCTGTTGAAACCACCTCGGACAATTACGTTGGCAGACCAGTCGTGATGGATCGGCAAGGCTCCGTGGTCGGGTAATAAAGGGTCTAGGCCAATTGGCAAAATAAGTATTGTAGCCCAAGAAATTGGCTGATGGACCTCTTCAGCTAGCCGGGAAATGGGCCTAGCTCGAGGCTAGCTCAAGGCTAACTGGTGCATGCTTCGGAACAGAGGTGTTAGCCAGCACTAGCCACTCGCTTTCTTCTAGCTAGCTGCGATGATCCAGTGTAATGGTCCAGAGCTTGCGTCAGGAATCCGGTGATGTGGTAGAGAAAAGCAGTCAGATATGCTCTGGGTTGATATTGCGCTTTGCAGACTGGCAGGTATTGCTGCAAATGAGAACGTGTTCTCAGTCAACATACCTGGTAAAATAATGGATAAATAAAAAAGTAAATAAATTGACTGAGCTGAAGCTGGCTGGTGTCTGAGTTAGCAGAAGACCGCTAGCAGTGGCTAACTGACTACTAGCTAGTAGTTAGTTAGCTGGCTAGCTTCTGATGGGGTTCCAGTTCAAAAGTATAAAAATAGCAGATCCGTACCACATTGTGTGAGGCGGGTCGCAGGAAAGTATTTTCAGGTCATAGATGAAAAGTGACATTAAAATATATTTTAAAAAACGAGGAAACCGACTATTTACACAGGACAAGACGGGACAAGACAAACACACGTCCGACTGCTATGCCATCTTGGTTTAGCCGCTGCACAGCTAAAAGGTTCTACAGCTGCACCACCAAGAGCATCCTGACTGGTTGCATCACTGCCTGGTATGGCAACTGCTCGGCCTCTGACCGCATGGCACTACAGAGGGTATTACGAAATGCCCAGTACATCACTGAGGCCAAGCTTCCTGCCATCCAGGACCTCTATACTAGGAGGTGTCGGAGGAAGGCCTTAAAATTGTCACCGACTCCAGTCACCCTAGTCATAGAATGTTCTCTCTGCTGTCGCACGGTAAGCGGTACCTGAGCGCCAAGTCTAGGTCCAAGAGACTTTAAACAGCTTCTACCCCAAAGCCATAAGACTCCTTAACATCTAGTCAAGTGTCCACCCAGACTACTTGCAATGCCCCTCACGCCTCACCCCTCTTACACCACTGCTGCTCTCTGTCATCTCTGCATAGTCACGTTAATAACTCTACCTACATGTACATACTACCTCAAATAACCGGTGCCCCCACACATTGACTCAGTATCGGTACCCCCCTGTATATAATCTCGCTATTGTCATTTCACTGCTGCTCTTTAATTGCTTGTTACTTTTATCTCTAATTCTTATCTGTATTTTTTGAAACTGCATTGTTGGTTAGGGGCTCGTAAGTAAGCATTTCACTGTAAGGTCTACTACACCTGTTGTATTCGCGCATGTGACAAATAACATTTGATTTGATTTGATTCTGAAAGTATTCAGACCCCTTGACCTTTTACATATTTTGTTACGTTACAGCCTTATTCGAAAATTGATTCCATAGTTTTTTCCTTCATCAATCTACCTACAATACCCACAATAACAAAGCAAAAACAGGTTTGATGGGGAGCGCCACTACACAGCTATTTTCAGGTCTCTCCAGAGATGTTCGATCAGGTTCAAGCCCGGGCTCTGCCTGGGCCACTCAAGGACATTCAGAGACTTGTCCCGAAGGTGAACCTTCGCCCCAGTCTGAGGTCCTGAGTGCTCTGGAGCAGGTTTTCATCGAGGATCTCTGTTCATCATTCCCTGACTAGTCTCACAGTCCCTGCCGTTGAAAAACATCCCCTACCGCATGATGTTGCCACCACCATGCTTCAGCGAAGAGATGGTGCCAGGTTTCCCTCTAGACGTGACGCTTGGCATTCAGGCTAAAGAGTTCAATCTTGTTTTCATCAGACGGGCTGTCATGTCTCTTTTCCTGAGGAATGCCTTCCATCTCGCCCCTCTACCATTAAGGCTTAATTGGTGGAGTGCTGCAGAGATGGGAGAACCTTCCAGAAGGACAACCATCTCCACAGAGAAACTCTGGAGCTCTGTCAGAGAGACCATCGTGTTCTTTGACACATCCCCGTCCAAGGCCCTTCTCCCACATGTCTCAGTTTGGCTGGACGGCCAGCTCTAGGAAGAGTCTTGGTGGTTCCAAACTTCTTCCATTTATTTTTGATGGAGGCCACTGTATTCTTGAGGATCTTCAATGTTGCAGAAACAGTTTTGGTAGCCTTCCCAGATCTCTGCCTCGACACAATCCTATCTCGAAGCTCACAGACAATTCCTTCAACCTCATGGCTTGGTTTTTTCTCTGACATGCACTGTCAACTCTGGGACCTTATATAGACAGGTGTGTGCTTTTCCAAATCATGTCCAATTAATTGAATTTACCACAGGTGGACTCCAATAAAGTTGTAGAAACATCTCAAGGATGATCAATGGAAACAGGATGTACCTGAGCTCAATTTCAAGTCGCATAGCGAAGAGTCTGAATACTTATGTAAATAAGGTATTTCTGTTTTTAATTTGCAGAAATTTTGAAAAACCTGTTTTCGCTTTGTGATTCTGGGCTATTGTGTATAGATTGATGAGGAACATTTTTGTTTAATCCAGTTCATAATAAGGCTGTAAGGTAACAAAATATTTAATTTGAGAAAAGTCACTGAAAGTTTGAGGGTGTTTCTTAGGTTTGATTATAACAGTCTCATAACACCATATGCAACAAAACAGGAAAACTCATACATTATGTTTTGTAAAAGTGAGATTGGTGGTTGCAGTAGTGTGTGTGTGTACGCATGCATGAGTATGTGTGTGTTTGTGTGTGTGGTGATGCTGTGATGCAGGCACAGCCTCCCCCTCCCCTGTCCTCTGTCATATTGGTGACAGGCCTGTCTCGATGTGGGTGGAGATTGAATTGCAAATCTCCTGCCTTCTGTTGGTGTGCAAGGCTTCAGTAGCCATTTCTAGACGCCATTCATGTGGTAATGAGGAAATACAGGAGTAGAGGATGGTGAGGTGGATGCCGAGGGGGTCAGAAAATGAGGGGAAAGGAGACCACAGACAGACTGATGTCCAGGGGAGTGGAGACCACAGACAGACTGATGTCCAGGGGAAAGGAGACCACAGACAGACTGATGTCCAGGGGAAAGGAGACCACAGACAGACTGATGTCCAGGGGTGTGGAGACCACAGACAGACTGATGTCCAGGGGTGTGGAGACCACAGACAGACTGATGTCCAGGGGAGTGGAGACCACAGACAGACTGATGTCCAGGGGAAAGGAGACCACAGACAGACTGATGTCCAGGGGAAAGGAGACCACAGACAGACTGATGTCCGGGGGTGTGGAGACCACATACAGACTGATGTCCAGGGGAAAGGAGACCACAGACAGACTGATGTCCAGGGGAGTGGAGACCACAGACAGACTGATGTCCAGGGGAGTGGAGACCACAGACAGACTGATGTCCAGGGGAAAGGAGACCACAGTCAGACTGATGTCCAGGGGAAAGGAGACCACAGACAGACTGATGTCCAGGGGAGTGGAGACCACAGACAGACTGATGTCCAGGGGAAAGGAGACCACAGACAGACTGATGTCCAGGGGTGTGGAGACCACAGACAGACTGATGTCCAGGGGAGTGGAGACCACAGACAGACTGATGTCCAGGGGAAAGGAGACCACAGACAGACTGATGTCCAGGGGAGTGGAGACAACAGACAGACTGATGTCCAGGGGAGTGGAGACCACAGACAGACTGATGTCCAGGGAAAGGAGACCACAGACAGACTGATGTCCAGGGAAAAGGAGACCACAGACAGACTGATGTCCAGGGGAAAGGAGACCACAGACAGACTGATGTCCAGGGGAAAGGAGACCACAGACAGACTGATGTCCAGGGAAAAGGAGACCACAGACAGACTGATGTCCAGGGGAAAGGAGACCACAGACAGACTGATGTCCAGGGGTGTGGAGACCACAGACAGACTGATGTCCAGGGGAAAGGAGACCACAGACAGACTGATGTCCAGGGAAAAGGAGACCACAGACAGACTGATGTCCAGGGGAAAGGAGACCACAGACAGACTGATGTCCAGGGGTGTGGAGACCACAGACAGACTGATGTCCAGGGAAAAGGAGACCACAGACAGACTGATGTCCAGGGGTGTGGACAAGACATCCTCTAGTGCTAGACAAGCAGCAGGATCCTCTAGGGACTTTTCATTACACAGGCAGGGCAGTGGTTAAATTGGGTTTTTGTAGGAGGCGAAACTGTCCGCAGCCCTACGCACAACTCATTGCTTCCAATTCTAAAATGGTGGAACTCCTTATGTAATACACTTGATTTACAGCAGTAATAGCCAGTCGTCTTTCATTCCACAGTTTAAACAATATGACAGTGGCACAGCACAGGAGGTTGGTGGCACCTCAATTGTGGAGGACGGACTCATGGTAATGACTGGAGTGGAATCAGTGAAATGGTATCAAATACATCAAACGCCTGGTTTGCAGGTGTTTGATGCCATTCCATTGGCTCTGTTCCAGCCATTATTATGAGCCATTCTACCTCAGCAGCCTTCTGTGTGGCACAGTCATTTTGTACCGGAAAGCGATGGTTCAGACCATGTGTGTGTGGCGTGGCTGTGAGAAGAGGGGTGGCTACAAGGAACCCCTTAAAGATTCAGATAGCCAAATATTAACATGTTAGTATTAACCCATCAGTGTGATGTCACTTCACATTAACGCTAAGCTTGTCTGAGTTCTTCCTCTGCTGTCAGGCCACCATAACACGCTCTCTCTGATCCCAGACCAGCGCATAACCGGGGTCTATATTCATAGAGCTGATCTGGGGTCATAATGGATTAGGGAAGCGAAGGGGATAGGAGAGGAGGATACCTAGTCAGTTTTACAACTGAATGCATTGAACCGTATTTAACCCAACCCCTCTGAACCAGATAGGTGCGGGGGGGGTGCTACCTCCACGTCAAATTAGATTCCATTAAGAATAGAAAGAATAAGCGTTTTGTTTTCAAATGATAGTTTCCGTATTTGACCATATTAATGACCAAAGGCTCGTATTTCTGTGTATTTAGGTTATTATAGTTAAGTCTATGATTTGATATTTGATAGAGCAGTCTGACTGAGTGGTGGTAGGCAGCAGCAGGCTCGTAAGCATTCATTCAAACAGCACTTTACTGCGTTTGCCAGCAGCTCTTAGCAATGCTTGAAGCACAGATTAGGCTGGCAATACTAGTGCCTATAAGAATATCCAATACTCACAGGTATTTGAAATACAAATGGTATGAAGAGAAATCATCCTGTAATTCCTATAATAACTACAACCTAAAACTTCTTAACTGTGAATATTGAAGAGTCATGTTAAAAGGAACCAACAGCTTTCAAATGTTCTCATGTTCTGAGCAAGGAACTGAAACATTAGCTTTCTTACATGGCACATATTTCACTTTACTTTCTTCTCCAACACTTTGTTTTTGCATTATTTAAACCAAATTGAACATGTTTCATTATTTATTTGAGACTAAATTGATTTTATTTATGTATTATATTAAGTTAAAATAAAAGTTAATTGTTCATTCAGTATTATTGTAATTGTCATTATTACAAATATATATATAAAAATCGGCCGATTAATCAGTATCTGCTTTTTTTGGTCCTCCAATAATCGGTATCGGCGTTGAAAAATCATAATCAGTCGACCTCTAATTGGTGCTGCATTGAACCCACACAAACACAATACAATTGGTGCTGCATTGAACCCACACCAACACAATATAATTGGTGCTGCATTGAACCCCACACCAACACAATACAATTGGTGCTGCATTGAACCCCACACAACACAATACAATTGGTGCTGCTATGTGATCAATCAGATGTGATAAATCCTGTGATATACTGCCATGAACATGCAGCTATGTCACACATGGATAACCAACAACGGAGAACACAATAGATTTCCAGTGAAAAGAGGCAGAGAGGATTAGATTAGTAGTGAATTGGTGAGGATGGGAAAGAGAGCCGTGGTCTGTTTCAGTGAGCAGCATATAAAGAAATAGAAGAATGAGCCTGTTACATGGATCATGGAGACAGACGGGGATAGCAGAGTGAAAGCCCTCTGTGTGGCTTATTGTCATTCACACACCCCATAGTTACTGCTGCGTAGGTTATGAAACTAATATGAAAGTACATCAACTCCTTTCCTCTCTTCCTCAGCATCAACACACACTGGGATGTCCTCATCGTGGCCTTTTGAATTGGAGATCATTTCATCACAATAAATCTTTTGTTTGACGTTGTTTCTCTACCTCCCATGCCTGTGACTCTGAGCGCTGGGGTATGAGACAGCCTGGCCGTACCATTGTCTTCTCTTGGCGTAGGGAGGGGTGGGGGGGGTGAGACAGCCTGGCCGTACCATTGTCTTCTTTGGCGTAGGGAGGGTTAGGGGTGAGACAGCCTGGCCGTACCATTGTCTTCTTGGCGTAGGGAGGGGTGGGGGGTGAGACAGCCTGGCCGTACCATTGTCTTCTCTGGCGTAGGGAGGGGTGGGGGGTGAGACAGCCTGGCCGTACCATTGTCTTCTTGGCGTAGGGAGGGTTAGGGGGTGAGACAGCCTGGCCGTACCATTGTCTTCTTGGCGTAGGGAGGGGTAGGGGTGAGACAGCCTGGCCGTACCATTGTCTTCTTGGCGTAGGGAGGGGTAGGGGGTGAGACAGCCTGGCCGTACCATTGTCTTGTTGGCCTAGGGAGGGGTGGGGTGGGACAGCCTGGCCGTACCATTGTCTTCTCTTGGCGTAGGGAGGGGAGGAGGGGAGAGAGACAGCCTGGCCGTACCATTGTCTTCTTTGGCGTAGGCAGGGGGAGGGGGGTGAGACAGCCTGGCCGGACCATTGTCTTCTTGGCGTCGGGAGGGGGAGGAGGGGGTGAGACAGCCTGGCCGTACCATTGTCTTCTTGGCGTAGGGGGGGGGGGGTGAGACAGCCTGGCCGTACCATTGTCTTCTTGGCCTAGGGAGGGGGGGAGGGGAGGAGGGGGTGAGACAGCCTGGCCATACCATTGTCTTCTTGGCGTAGGGAGGGGGAGGGGGTGGGTGAGACAGCCTGGCCGTACCATTGTCTTCTTCATGTAGGGAGGGGTGGGGGGGTGAGACAGCCTGGCCGTACATTGTCTTCTTGGCGTAGGGGAGGGGTAGGAGAGACAGCCTGGCCGTACCATTGTCTTCTCTTGGCATAGGGAGGGGGGGGAGGAGGGGTGAGACAGCCTGGCCGCACCATTGTCTTCTGGCGAGGGGAGGGGGAGGGGGGTGAGACAGCCTGGCCGTACCATTGTCAGTCTTGGCGTAGGGAGGGAGGGGGTGAGACAGCCTGGCCGTACCATTGTCTTCTTGGCGTAGGGAGGGGGAGGGGGGTGAGACAGCATGGGCTGAGTCCTGACTGTTATCATGGGCTGAGTCCTGACTGTTAACATGGACTGAGTCCTTAACATGGGCTGAGTCCTGACTGTTAACATGGGCTGAGTCCTGACTGTTAACATGGGCTGAGTCCTGACTCTTAACATGGGCTGAGTCCTGACTGTTAACATGGGCTGAGTCCTGACTGTTAACATGGGCTGAGTCCTGACTCTTAACATGGGCTGAGTCCTGACTCTTAACATGGGCTGAGTCCTGACTCTTAACATAGACTGAGTCCTGACTGTTAACATGGGCTGAGTCCTGACTGTTAACATGGCCTGAGTCCTGACTGTTAACATGAACTGAGTCCTTAACATGGGCTGAGTCCTGACTGTTAACATGGGCTGAGTCCTGACTCTTAACATGGGCTGAGTCCTGACTGTTAACATGGGCCGAGTCCTGACTGTTAACATGGGCTGAATCCTGACTCTTAACATGGGCTGAGTCCTGACTGTTAACATGGGCTGAGTCCTGACTGTTAACATGGGCTGAGTCCTGACTGTTAACATGGGCTGAGTCCTGACTCTTAACATGGCTGAGTCCTGACTGTTAACATGGACTGAGTCCTGACTGTTAACATGGGCTGAGTCCCACTTAACATGGGCTGAGTCCTCACTCTTAACATGTGGCCAGTCCTGACTGTTAACATGGGCGAGTCCTGACTCTTAACATGAGCTGAGTCCTGACTCTTAACATAGGCTGAGTCCTGACTGTTAACATGGGCTGAGTCCTGACTGTTAACATGGGCTGGAGTCCTGACTCTTAACATGGGCTGAGTCCTGACACTTAACATGGCCTGAGTCCTGACTCTTAACATGGCCTGAGTCCTGACTCTTAACATGGGCTGAGTCCTGACTGTTAACATGGGCTGAGTCCTGACTCTTAACATGGGCTGAGTCTTGACTGTTAACATGGGCGGAGTCCTGACTCTTAACATAGACTGAGTCCTGACTCTTAACATAGACTGAGTCCTGACTCTTAACATAGACTGAGTCCTGACTGTTAACATGGGCTGAGTCCTGACTGTTAACATGGGCTGAGTCCTGACTCTTAACATGGGCTGAGTCCTGACTGTTAACATGGGCGGAGTCCTGACTCTGCTAACATAGACTGAGTCCTGACTCTTAACATAGACTGAGTCCTGACTCTTAACATAGACTGAGTCCTGACTGTTAACATGGGCTGAGTCCTGACTCTTAACATGGGCTGAGCCTGACTGTTAACATGGGCTGAGTCCTGACTCTTAACATGGGCTGAGTCCTGACTGTTAACATGGGCTGAGTCCTGACTCTTAACATGGGCTGAGCCCTGACTGTTAACATGAGCTGAGTCTGACTCTTAACATGGGCTGAGCCCTGACTGTTAACATGGGCTGAGTCCTGACTGTTAACATGGGCTGAGTCCTGACTCTTAACATACACTGAGTCCTGACTGTTAACATGGGCTGAGTCCTGACTGTTAACATGGGCTGAGTCCTGACTCTTAACATGGGCTGAGTCCTGACTGTTAACATGGGCTGAGTCCTGACTGTTAACATGGGCTGATTCTGACTCTTAACATGGGCTGAGTCCTGACTGTTAACATGGGCTGAGTCCTGACTCTTAACATGGGCCGAGTCCTGACTGTTAACATGGGCTGAGTCCTGACTTTAACATGGGCTGAGCCCTGACTGTTAACATGAGCTGAGTCCTGACTCTTAACATGGGCTGAGCCCTGACTGTTAACATGGGCTGAGTCCTGACTGTTAACATGGGCTGAGTCCTGACTCTTAACATGGGCTGAGTCCTGACTGTTAACATGGGCGGAGTCCTGACTCTTAACATACACTGAGTCCTGACTGTTAACATGGGCTGAGTCCTGACTGTTAACATGGGCTGAGTTGCTGACCTGACTGTTAACATGGGCTGAGTCCTGACTGTTAACATGGGCTGAGTCCTGACTATTAACATAGGCTGAGTCCTGACTCTTAACATGGGCTGAGTCCTGACTGTTAACATGGGCTGAGTCCTGACTCTTAACATGGGCTGAGTCCTGACTGTTAACATGGGCTGAGTCCTTACTGTTAACATGGGCTGATTCCTGACTCTTAACATGGGCTGAGTCCTGACTGTTAACATGGGCTGAGTCCTGACTTTTAACATGGGCTGAGTCTTAACATGGGCCGAGTCTGACTGTTAACATGGGCTGAGTCCTGACTTTTTAACATGGGCTGAGTCCTGACTTTTAACATGGGCTGAGACCTGACTGTTAACATGGGCTGAGCCCTGACTGTTAACATGAGCTGAGTCCTGACTCTTAACATGGGCTGAGTCCTGACTCTTAACATGGGCTGAGTCCTGACTCTTAACATAGACTGAGTCCTGACTGTTAACATGGGCTGAGTCCTGACTGTTAACATGGGCTGAGTCCTGACTGTTAACATGGGCTGAGTCCTGACTCTTAACATGGGCTGAGTCCTGACTCTTAACATGGGCTGAGTCCTGAGTCCTGACTCTAACATGGGCTGAGTCCTGACTGTTAACATGAGCTGAGTCCTGACTCGTAACACAAACTCACACTGCTCTGCCTGTTCTTTTCCCCGTCTCCACCACCATCTCGTCTCCCGCACTGACCATATAGAGTCACGTGAGACCCTTGTTATTTAATGCCCAGCCCCGAGCTTCAGTGCACAAGCTCGGTAGCTCAAAGACAGGCCAACACACACACGGACGTATGTGCAGACAGGCACACAGGGACGGCAGTATTGACAGACATTTCACAGGTCGAAAGGCTTTGATTTCAAAATGGCAACTCATCGCATCTTCTTTGATGTCCAGTAGTTCTATCTTACCAGTATGCAACACCTTGAACTGTGCTGAAGGTACCCATGAAGCTAGCTGAAACACTGTGTACATGAGTAGCAAGACAAGGATGAAGACAGGGGTGATGTTTAAAGCTCATGATGCAACTCTCGTTCAACATTATTAGTGAGACAGTACTGCCATCTAGCGATTTCTACCTTGAACATAGAGTAGCGAATAGAGTCAATAGAATCAAGCCATAGGTCTACAAAGTACGGTCAAAAGCTTTATTTATTTGAAAAACAAGTGAACCATTGTGTACAGTACATTTAAAAAAAAAAAATGGGTGTCACAAACATCGGAGTATTTTGTCCTGTTTCTTTATAGGTTCATCATTCCAGATTGACTATTTACAACAGGGAAAACCCAGACGTGTAATCTGTACAACATAAGGTGAGACAAACATCATTACATATAGCACATCATCATTGTTCCTAAACCAGTAGGCTTTATTCATAATCACAAAAAAAAAACACAAAATCACAAAATTCAATTCAATAGTCACTCTGGATTGTTTTGCTGACTGGGCAACAGTGCCCTCTTCTTGACAGAAGGGACAATTGGTCCTAGTGGTTAGAGCGTTGGACTAGTAACCGGAAGGTTGCAAGTTCAAATCCCCGAGCTGACAAGGTACAAATCTGTCGTTCTGCCCCTGAACAGGCAGTTAACCCACTGTTCCTAGGCCGTCATTGAAAATAAGAATTTGTTCTTAACTGACCTGCTGAGTTAAATAAAGGTTAAAAAAAAATGGACTCATCATTTATACTCACTGGCTGACTGGGGCACACAGTAGCAAAACATTTTGCAACAGAAGACAAAAACAATTGAACAAGTTCAGATAATCCCTCCCTGTTTCAGCCTGTTTTCCTTTGTTTGGTGGTTAATTAATATAACCTGGGATGCACCATCTGGCTGGCACTCACACACAGCTCACATCCTCAGGGTGTTCGTTTCCTATGGGACTAAATCATTAATGAGTTAATTCATTAATTCATTAATGTGATTGCATAGATCTGACAGTCAGCCTAATACATATTTGATTAGAAACCAATCAGCAGACATGGATGATAAAATAACTGAAAATAACTCATCATCATGATCATCAGCCATAGAGCTTTTCTGTCGAAAGCAACATGACCACTGTGACAACAACGTGACCACTGTGACAGTAAGGTGACCACTGTGACAGCAACGTGACCACTGAAACCACTGTGACAGTAAGTGACCACTGTGACAGTAAGGTGACCACTGTGACAGTAAGGTGACCACTGTGGCAATAACGTGACCACTGTGACAGTAACGTGACCACTGTGACAGTAAGGTGACCCCTGTGACAGTAAGGTGACCCCTGTGACAGTAAGGTGACCCCTGTGACAGCAATGTGACCACTGAGACCACCGTGACAGTAAGGTGACCACTGTGACAGTAAGGTGACCACTGTGACAGTAACGTGACCACTGTGACAGTAAGGTGACCCCTGTGACAGTAACGTGACCCCTGTGACAGCACCGTGACCACTGTGACAGTAAGGTGACCACTGTGACAGCAACGTGACCACTGTGACAGTAAGGTGACCACTGTGACCGTAAGGTGACCACTGTGACAGTAACGTGACCACTGTGACAGTAACTGTGACAACAACGTGACCACTGTGACAGTAAGGTGACCACTGTGACAGTAACGTGACCACTGTGACAGTAAGGTGACCACTGTGACAGTAAGGTGACCACTGTGACAGTAAGGTGACCACTGTGACAGTAAGGTGACCACTGTGACAGTAAGGTGACCCCTGTGACAGTAAGGTGACCACTGTGACAGTAAGGTGACCACTGTGACAGTAAGGTGACCACTGTGACAGTAAGGTGACCCTGTGACAGTAACGTGACCACTGTGACAGCAACGTGACAGTAAGGTGACCACTGTGACAGTAACATGACCACTGTGACAGTAAGGTGACCACTGTGACAGTAAGGTGACCACTGTGACAATAACGTGACCACTGTGACAGTAAGGTGACCACTGTGACAGTAAGGTGACCACTGTGACAGTAAGGTGACCACTGTGACAGTAAGGTGACCACTGTGACAGTAAGGTGACCACTGTGACAACAACATGACCACTGTGACCACTGTGACAGTAAGGTGCCCACTGTGACAGTAAGGTGCCCACTGTGACAGTAAGGTGACCACTGTGACAGTAAGGTGCCCACTGTGACAGTAAGGTGACCACTGTGACAGTAACATGACCACTGTGACAATAACGTGACCACTGTGACAGTAAGGTGACCACTGTGACAGTAAGGTGACCACTGTGACAGTAAGGTGACCACTGTGACAGTAAGGTGCCCACTGTGACAGTAAGGTGACCACTGTGACAGTAAGGTGCCCACTGTGACAGTAAGGTGACCACTGTGACAGTAACATGACCACTGTGACAATAACGTGACCACTGTGACAGTAAGGTGACCACTGTGACAGTAAGGTGACCACTGTGACAGTAAGGTGACCACTGTGACAGTAAGGTGCCCACTGTGACAGTAAGGTGACCACTGTGACAGTAAGGTGACCACTGTGACAGTAAGGTGACCACTGCTTAGGAGTCGGCAGATGAAAAGTTTCCAGGAATTATTTGATCAAAGGTCACAATGTATTTAGTTCAAAGGAAGTTGCCAGATTCCTCTAAGACCTCATGTTGAAGTTGCCAGATTCCTCTAAGACCTCATGTTGAAGTTGCCAGATTCCTCTAAGCCCTCATGTTGAAGTTGCCAGATTCCTCTAAGACCTCATGTTGAAGTTGCCAGATTCCTCTAAGACCTCATGTTGAAGTTGCCAGATTCCTCTAAGACCTCATGTTGAAGTTGCCAGATTCCTCTAAGACCTCATGTTGAAGTTGCCAGATTCCTCTAAGACCTCATGTTGAAGTTGCCAGATTCCTCTAAGACCTCATGTTGAAGTTGCCAGATTCCTCTAAGACCTCATGTTGAAGTTGCCAGATTCCTCTAAGCCCTCATGTTGAAGTTGCCAGATTCCTCTAAGCCCTCATGTTGAAGTTGCCAGATTCCTCTAAGCCCTCATGTTGAAGTTGCCAGATTCCTCTAAGACCTCATGTTGAAGTTGCATTTTACATGACATATTTATTTCACTAAAGCATTTCAGCAACAATACATTTTTAGAGGACATTCTTTGAAGATGAATTAAAGTGAGTGAAATCGCATGAGGATCCTACAATGACTTTGTGAAAAAACTTTCTTCATGGTTTTGGAGTGGAATGTTCTCAATGACTTTTCAAAACTCTGTCCATATCGATCACACATCTTACATACAGAACAACACACAGTCCATCATACAGTCACTGGGGGGGTCTGAGGGAGCCTGGTCCCACATCTATTTGTTCTGTCGTGTCAAATCCTATGGGCATTGTTTGGCTGGCAATGACCATAGGCGTTGGCAAGAAGAAGGCACGGACAGATCTGGGACCAGGCTAGGTCTGGGGGGGGGCTCCATTCTGCCCTGAGAACGTTCTGGATCGCTTTCAGACCAAAGCACATTCATTCACGCCGGTTAAACCTGAATCGTATGGGAACAGCAGAGGCTCTAGCATGTTACGTTACCATGTCAACAAAGTCTGTCAAATATGTTACCATGACAATTGTCATGGTAATTGTCAGGAAGGAGAAAAAAAATTATCACTCAGTATTTGGAATGGCCCCGCCTTTCAAAAAAATATATGTAACGGTCAAGAGAACAGCACAGTCAGTGTTTTACATTATAACACATGTGTACGATAGTTCACACAAACAGGTGAGAGTGCATTATGGGTATTTTTAATTGTGTGCAGAAAAAACATGCTCATATGACAAGTCATCAGAAAATTAATGACATGCCAGAAACATTATTGATGTAAATGGGACATGTCAGAAACATTAATGACATGTCAGAAATATTAATGACATGCCAGAAACATTATTGACATGTCAGAAACATTAATGACATGTCAGAAACATTAATGACATGACATGCCAGAAACATTAATGACATGCCAGAAACATTAATGACATGTCAGAAACATTAATGACATGCCAGAAACATTAATGACATGCCAGAAACATTAATGACATGCCAGAAACATTAATGACATGCCAGAAACATTAATGACATGCCAGAAACATTAATGACATGCCAGAAACATTAATGACATGTCAGAAACATTAATGACATGTCAGAAACATTAATGACATGTCCATTAATGACATGAGAAACATTAATGACATGCCAGAAACATTAATGACATGTCAGAAACATTAATGACATGTCAGAAACATTATTGACATGTCAGAAACATTATTGACATGCCAGAAGAATTTCACTACACCCGCAATAACATCTGCCCAATATGTGCATGTGACCAATACAATTTGATTTTGTTTTGATTTGAGAAACATTTATGACATGCCAGAAGCGGAGACAAGAAGAGGGAGGGTGAATGCTTCTCAGAAAAGCCCTCATATAAGACAACTGCCACTGAACAGCACACAAAGTCCACAGAGAGAAAATGCTTTTAGGCAGAGCACAGTACGCCTCAGACAGCTGATGTGATTTGGAAACATAACATATATTATGACTTGTTCAAAACAGATAGATAAGAGACCAGCTGTATGAGCACACTGCAGGTGTCATCAGCAGGGACGTGATGGAACATGGAATGAAGGGCAGACATGCAGAGAGTCTATACAAGAACAACAGATTTCAGAACACACTCAGTCTGAAGCTGAGGTCTGGTGACACAGGTCATAGAGATAGATAGTTGTATATATTTTATACAGGTGTCCTGAAGAGCACAAACATTGTTTTAAATATGACTGTCTCTTTAAGTTGGTGATATTACAGAGTGTGACAGTACTAGTGAGGGAGGTTTTAGACAAACCAGAGCTTTGTCTTCCCTATACTCCCTCCCCTGTGTTGTTTGACCCTAAGCGCACACCATACAATTATCTGTACTTCGAAGATAGGCAGAATATGTAACATCCCACGCAGTTTAAGAGCTCTGAAAAAGCCCTTTATGACTTTTATGGGGATATACAGCGAGACGCTCCTTCTCTCCTAGCGTACCCTCATCTTCTCTCAGTCTATTCTCTTGTCTCTGTTAGCTGCTTCCTCCCCTCACATTGGAATCATCCAGCAGCAGTGTGGGGAGACGGGCCATACCACTGTGAGTGCTGTGTATAGGGGTGTTCGGTGAGATGGGTGCTATAGTTCACTGTGGCGTACAAGAGGTTCCAGCTTGTGAGACAGAGCAGTCAGAACTTTGTCAAACTTCTCATAGCGCTCTGATTGGCTGCCCTCCGACCCCGACTTCCCCATAGCAACCTCATCTGGAACTCTGTCCGGAAGATCTCCAGAACCTCCTCCTCTCCTGGAAGCCTGGGGAGGAGGAGGAGAGGAGAGAGAGGAGAAGACAGAAAGGAGTAAACAGGAGGAGGAGAGGAGGAGAGGAGGAGACAACAGAACATAAGGGAGAGAAGAGAGGAGGAGGAGAGAACAGAACATAAGGGAGAGAAGAGAGGAGGAGAGGAGGAGACAACAGAACATAAGGGAGAGAAGAGAGGAGGAGAGAGGAGGAGACAACAGAACATAAGGGAGAGAAGAGAGGAGGAGAGGAGAGACAACAGAACATAAGGGAGAGAAGAGAGGAGGAGAGGAGAGGAACATAAGGGAGAGACAGAGAGGAGGAGAGGAAGAGACAGAACATAAGGGAGAGAAGAGAGGGAGGAGAGGAGAGGAAGAGACAACAGAACATAAGGGAGAGAAGAGAGGAGGAGAGGAGGAGACAACAGAACATAAGGGAGAGAAGAGAGGAGGAGGAGAGGAAGAGACAACAGAACATAAGGGTGAGAAGAGAGGAGGAGGAGAGGAGGAGACAACAGAACATAAGGGAGAGAAGAGAGGAGGAGAGGAGGAGACAACAGAACATAAGGGAGAGAAGAGAGGAGGAGACAACAGAACATAAGGGAGAGAAGAGAGGAGGAGACAACAGAACATAAGGGAGAGAAGAGAGGAGGAGACAACAGAACATAAGGGAGAGAAGAGAGGAGGAGGAGAGGAGGAGACAACAGAACATAAGGGAGAGAAGAGAGGAGGAGGAGAGGAAGAGACAACAGAACATAAGGGAGAGAAGAGAGGAGGAGAGGAAGAGACAACAGAACATAAGGGAGAGAAGAGAGGAGGAGAGGAGGAGACAACAGAACATAAGGGAGAGAAGAGAGGAGGAGAGGAAGAGACAACAGAACATAAGGGAGAGAAGAGAGGAGGAGGAGAGGAGGAGACAACAGAACATAAGGGAGAGAAGAGAGGAGGAGGAGAGAAACAGAACATAAGGGAGAGAAGAGAGGAGGAGGAGGAAGAGACAACAGAACATAAGGGAGAGAAGAGAGGAGGAGGGAGGAGACAACAGAACATAAGGGAGAGAAGAGAGGAGGAGGAGAGGAAGAGACAACAGAACATAAGGGAGAGAAGAGAGGAGGAGGAGAGGAGGAGACAACAGAACATAAGGGAGAGAAGAGAGGAGGAGGAGAGACAACAGAACATAAGGAGAGAGAGAGGAGGAGAGGAGGAGACAACAGAACATAAGGGAGAGAAGAGAGGAGGAGAGGAGGAGACAACAGAACATAAGGGAGAGAAGAGAGGAGGAGGAGAGGAGGAGACAACAGAACATAAGGAGAGAAGAGAGGAGGAGAGGAGGAGACAACAGAACATAAGGGAGAGAAGAGAGGAGGAGGAGAGGAAGAGACAACAGAACATAAGGGAGAGAAGAGAGGAGAGGAGGAGACAGAACATAAGAGACAACAGAACATAAGGGAGAGAAGAGAGGAGGAGAGGAAGAGACAACAGAACATAAGGGAGAGAAGAGAGGAGGAGAGGAGGAGACAACAGAACATAAGGGAGAGAAGAGAGGAGGAGGAGAGGAGGAGACAACAGAACATAAGGGAGAGAAGAGAGGAGGAGGAGAGGAGGAGACAACAGAACATAAGGGAGAGAAGAGAGGAGGAGAGGAGGAGACAACAGAACATAAGGGAGAGAAGAGAGGAGGAGGAGAGGAAGAGACAACAGAACATAAGGGAGAGAAGAGAGAGGAGGAGGGAGGAGACAACAGAACATAAGGGAGAGAAGGAGGAGGAGAGGAGGAGACAACAGAACATAAGGGAGAGAAGAGAGGAGGAGAGGAGGAGACAACAGAACATAAGGGAGAGAAGAGAGGAGGAGGAGAGGAGGAGACAACAGAACATAAGGGAGAGAAGAGAGGAGGAGGAGAGAGGGAGACAAACAGAACATAAGGGAGAGAAGAGAGGAGGAGGAGGAGGAGAGACAACAGAACATAAGGGAGAGAAGAGAGGGGAGGAGAGGAGGAGACAACAGAACATAAGGGAGAGAAGAGAGAGGAGAGGAGGAGACAACAGAACATAAGGGAGGGGAAGAGAGGAGGAGGAGAGGAGGAGACAACAGAACATAAGGGAGAGGAAGAGAGGAGGAGGAGAGGAGGAGACAACAGAACATAACGGAGAGAAGAGAGGAGGAGGAGAGGGAGACAACAGAACATAAGGGAGAGAAGAGAGGAGGAGGAGGGAGGAGACAACAGAACATAAGGGAGAGAAGAGAGGAGGAGGAGAGAGAACATAAGGAGGAAGGAGAGGGAGGAGACAAAAGAACATAAGGGAGAGAAGAGAGGAGGAGAGGAAGAGACAACAGAACATAAGGGAGAGGAAGAGAGGAGGAGGAGAGGAGGAGACAACAGAACATAAGGGAGAAGAGAGGAGGAGGAGAGAAGGAACATAAGGGAACAAGAGGGAGGAGGAGGAGGGAGGAGACAACAGAACATAACGGAGAGAAGAGAGGAGGAGGAGAGGAGAGACAACAGAACATAAGGGAGAGGAAGAGAGGAGGAGGAGAGGAGGAGACAACAGAACATAAGGGAGAGAAGAGAGGGAGGAGGAGAGGAAGAAAGGAGGAGGAGAGGAGGAGACAAAAGAACATAAGGGAGAGAAAGAGAGGAGGAGAGGAAGAGACAACAGAACATAAGGGAGAGGGAGAGGAGGAGGAGAGGAGGAGACAACAGAACATAATGGGAGGAAGGAGACAACAGAACATAAGGGAGAGAAGAGAGGAGGAGGAGAGAACAGAACATAAGGGAGAGGAAGAGAGGAGGAGGAGAGGAGAGAGACAACAGAACATAAGGGAGAGAAAGAGAGGAGGAGGAGAGAGGAGACAACAGAACATAAGGGAGAGAGAGAGAGGAGAAAGAGGAGGGAGGAGACAACAGAACATAAGGGAGAGAAGAGAGGGAGGGAGAGAGGAAGACAACAGAACATAAGGGAGAGAAGAGAGGAGGAGGAGAACATAAGGGAAGAAAGAGAGGAGGAGAGGAAGAGACAACAGAACATAAGGGAGAGAAAGAGAGGAGGAGAGGAAGAGACAACAGAACATAAGGGAGAGAAGAGAGGAGGAGGAGAGGAGGAGACAACAGAACATAATGGAGAGGAAGAGAGGAGGAGGAGAGGAGAGACAACAGAACATAAGGGAGAGAAGAGAGGAGGAGGAGAGGAAGAAAGAGAGGAGGAGAGGAGGAGACAAAAGAACATAAGGGAGAGAAAGAGAGGGAGGAGAGGAAGAGACAACAGAACATAAGGGAGAGGAAGAGAAAAAGAGAAGAGAGGGATTGATCAATATTACAGACGTTGTGGAAAACAAAGTCTAGTTAAGATAGTTATAGTTATAAGATAGTTATACACTCATCGCCAGGGACTGGAATCAATCAGAACCAATAGTGGTAAATGTCAACATACCGTAACCATCACCAGCACACTACCACAGATAGCACAAAACAACCAACAACTCAATCATTATTTCAGATCAATGTCAATGACCCATTATATACATCATACTGACCACACACACACACACCGTCATATATATTAGGATGTGTCAGCATTAAGGAGCAACATGTACTGCAACACTACAGTTGTTACTCAGTCAGATAAATCCATGCACAACATCCACTAATCAGACAAGCCCTTGGTGGTTAATCCATAACAATACGGCTGACTCTGCACAAATACTATAATACGACTCTGTACTCCTGGAATGGTTTCCTGGACCTGCATTAAAGCTCGACTAAAAACACTTCCAATGAAGACTGAACGAGTCTGTGATTATCGAATGATGAATGAGATTCTGACAGTGATTTAAGTCAAACCGGGCCTTGTGTGTGCAAGTCCAAAATGCCACAGCGCGTACATACACACACACACTCCCCCAGGCCTTACCCTGTAGTTTGGTCTCAGCGTTGGTGCGATACAGCCCCCATGGTGAGCTATGGTCCGGGCCGCCTCCAGGTGTGACATCACCACGTCAAGCCCCGCCTCCACTTTCTCCCTGGATTCCATCCCCGCCCCTTGTCCCTCCCCCACGACCACACTCCTCTCCAGCAGAGACAGCAGAGGAACCACATGAGGAAGGAGGTGTTGGACAGCACAGTGCTCTCTGGAACACAAAGAGAGAGACACACTGACACAGTGAGAGAAACACACATACCAGTGTCCTGCATGTCAAACACACAACGCACACAGTAACACACACACGGAAACACACAGTAACACACACAGTAACACACAGAAACACACACAGAAACACACACAGAGACACACAGAGACACACACAGAGACACACAGAGACACACAGAGACACACACAGAGACACACACAGAGACACACACAGTAACACACGGGGACACACAGTGACACACACAGTGACACACACAGTGACACACACAGTGACACACACAGAAACACACACAGAAACACACACAGAAACACACACAGAAACACACACAGAGACACACAGAGACACACACAGAGACACACACAGTGTGCAACACACACTCAACACACAGAAACACACACACCAACACACACACTAACACACACAGTAAACACACTAACACACAGTACACACACAGAACACACACAGTAACACACACAGAAACACACACAGTAACACACACAGTAACACACACACAGTAAACACACAGAAACACACAGTAACACACACAGAAACACACACAGTAACACACACAAACACACACAGTAACACACACAGTAACACACACAGTAACACACACAGAGACACACAGAGACACACAGACACACAGAGACACACAGAAACACACAGAGACACACACAGCCTCCAGCTCCATACCTTTGCCATCGTTCATGTTCTTCATGAACGGCTTGAGCTTCTTCTCATAGAGGATGGCTCCCTCTGTGTGTCTCTGACGTAACGTCATCCATGTGTGCTCCAGACGAGAGATCTGAGAGAGAGAGAGAGAGAGAGAGAGAGAGAGAGAGAGAGAGAGAGAGAGAGAGAGAGAGAGAGAGAGAGAGAGAGAGAGAGAGAGAGAGAGAGAGAGAGAGAGAGAGAGAGAGAGAGAGAGATGAGAGAGGAGAGAGGAGAGAGAGATGAAAGAGGAGAGAGGAGAGAGAGAGAGACAGACACAGATAGATGAAAGAGAAGAGAGGAGAGGAGAGAGAGACACAGAGAGACGAAAGAGAAGAGAGGAGAGGAGAGAGAGAGACACACAGAAAGACGAAAGAGAAGAAAGGAGAGACGAAAGAGAAGAGAGGAGAGTGAGAGACAGAGAGACCAAAGAGAAGAGAGGAGAGAGAGAGACAC
>NW_025748184.1:15000-39333 GCF_021184085.1 Oncorhynchus gorbuscha | reverse complement strand
TTCTCAAATGTCACTTTTTTCTTAGAATTCATATAAACAGTTTCTGATCCTATCCGTTTTTATATATATGTTTATATATGTGTGTTTCATTTGCATAAACATACGGGGTATATTTGCATATATGAACACATTAACTAAAGGGGGTGGAACAGGGCTGAAACCACCAATCACCTGCTCTGTCTAGACCAACCACCAATCACCTGCTCTGTCTAGACCAACCACCAATCACCTGCTCTGTCTAGACCAACCACCAATCACCTGCTCTGTCTAGACCAACCACCAATCACCTGCTCTGTCTAGACCAACCACCAATCACCTGCTCTGTCTAGACCAACCACCAATCACCTGCTCTGTCTAGACCAACCACCAACCACCTGCACTGTCTAGACCAATCACCTGCACTGCTGAGACCAATCACCTGCACTTCTAGACCAATCACCTGCACTGTCTAGACCAACCACCAATCACCTGCACTGTCTAGACCAATCACCTGCACTGTCTAGACCAATCACCTGCACTGTCTAGACCAACCACCTGCACTATCTAGACCAACCACCTGCACTATCTAGACCAATCACCTACCTGCTCTGTCTAGACCAATCACCTGCACTGTCTAGACCAACCACCTGCTCTGTCTAGACCAACCACCAATCACCTGCACTGTCTAGACCAATCACCTGCTCTGTCTAGACCAATCACCTGTACTGTCTAGACCAATCACCTGCTCTGTCTAGACCAACCACCAATCACCTGCACTGTCTAGACCAATCACCTGCACTGTCTAGACCAATCACCAATCACCTGCACTGTCTAGACCAATCACCGATCACCTGCACTGTCTAGACCAATCACCTGCACTGTCTAGACCAACCACCAATCACCTGCACTGTCTAGACCAATCACCAATCACCTGCACTGTCTAGACCAACCACCAATCACCTGCATTGTCTAGACCAATCACCAATCACCTGCACTGTCTAGACCAATCACCAATCACCTGCACTGTCTAGACCAATCACCAATCACCTGCACTGTCTAGACCAATCACCAATCACCTGCACTTTCTAGACCAACCACCTGCTCTGTCTAGACCAACCACCTGTACTGTCTAGACCAATCACCTGCTCTGTCTAGACCAACCACCAATCACCTGCACTGTCTAGACCAATCACCTGCACTGTCTAGACCAATCACCAATCACCTGCACTGTCTAGACCAATCACCGATCACCTGCACTGTCTAGACCAATCACCTGCACTGTCTAGACCAACCACCAATCACCTGCACTGTCTAGACCAATCACCTGCACTGTCTAGACCAACCACCAATCACCTGCATTGTCTAGACCAATCACCAATCACCTGCACTGTCTAGACCAATCACCAATCACCTGCACTGTCTAGACCAATCACCAATCACCTGCACTGTCTAGACCAATCACCAATCACCTGCACTTTCTAGACCAACCACCTGCTCTGTCTAGACCAACCACCAATCACCTGCACTCTCTAGACCAACCACCAATCACCTGCACTGTCTAGACCAACCACCAACCACCTGCTCTGTCTAGACCAACCACCAATCACCTGCTCTGTCTAGACCAACCACCAACCACCTGCACTGTCTAGACCAACCACCAACCACCTGCACTGTCTAGACCAACCACCAATCACCTGCACCTTCTATAGTGCTTCATATAATGCTCGGCTGCCCGGAGCCCTGTTCTTTCTATAGTGCTTCATATAATGCTCGGCTGCCCGGAGCCCTGTTCTTTCTATAGTGCTTCATATAGTGCTCGGCTGCCCGGAGCCCTGTTCTTTCTATAGTGCTTCATATAATGCTCGGCTGCCCGGAGCCCTGTTCTTTCTATAGTGCTTCATATAGTGCTCGGCTGCCCGGAGCCCTGTTCTTTCTATAGTGCTTCATATAGTGCTCGGCTGCCCGGAGCCCTGTTCTTTCTATAGTGCTTCATATAGTGCTCGGCTGCCCGGAGCCCTGTTCTTTCTATAGTGCTTCATATAGTGCTCGGCTGCCCGGAGCCCTGTTCTTTCTATAGTGCTTCATATAGTGCTCGGCTGCCCGGAGCCCTGTTCTTTCTATAGTGCTTCATATAATGCTCGGCTGCCCGGAGCCCTGTTCTTTCTATAGTGCTTCATATAATGCTCGGCTGCCCGAGCCCTGTTCTTTCTATAGTGCTTCATATAATGCTCGGCTGCCCGGAGCCCTGTTCTTTCTATAGTGCTTCATATAATGCTCGGCTGCCCGGAGCCCTGTTCTTTCTATAGTGCTTCATATAGTGCTCGGCTGCCCGGAGCCCTGTTCTTTCTATAGTGCTTCATATAATGCTCGCTGCCCGGAGCCCTGTTCTTTCTATAGTGCTTCATATAATGCTCGGCTGCCCGGAGCCCTGTTCTTTCTATAGTGCTTCATATAATGCTCGGCTGCCCGGGCCCTGTTCTTTCTATAGTGCTTCATATAATGCTCGGCTGCCCGGAGCCCTGTTCTTTCTATAGTGCTTCATATAATGCTCGGCTGCCCGGAGCCCTGTTCTTTCTATAGTGCTTCATATAATGCTCGGCTGCCCGGAGCCCTGTTCTTTCTATAGTGCTCCATGAATGACTGTTGTCACGTTCTGTTGCATAATTCAACAGGTGTATCACTATCAGGATACTGATTAATAACCAACAGCTTGACTCTAGATGACATCTATACATACTTTACATTGTCAATCACATCAGACATAATATCCCATATAATCAGACATAATATCCCATATAATCAGACATAATATCACATATAATCAGACATAATATCACATATAATCAGACATAATATCCCATATAATCAGACATAATATCCCATATAATCAGACATAATATCCCATATAATCAGACATAATATCCCATATAATCAGACATAATATCCCATATAATCAGACATAATATCCCATATAATCAGACATAATATCCCATATAATCAGACATAATATCACAATCACCCAAGTGTTCGATTTCAGAACTGAATTCCCTTTCAGCGTGTTTCATTTATTTATTTTTCTAAACATTTCAACTGTATTAAATTCTAACTTTTTTTTCTTCAAATTCCACAACAAATGAACCTTTCAGTGGACTGTGGACATGTTTTGTATCACCAACGAAGTATTAGTGCTGTTATAGATGTTATAGATGCAACAGCCATTACCAGGGTGTTTGACAGGTCATTACAAAACATTTCTACAGTCGTAACATTAACGGGACAAAACACCAGGCACAACCTAGAGCAGGAAAGAGTCACTGGAAAATGAAACCAATCCATCCAGAGGTTTAGGGGGATTTGAACTCAAAACACAGAATATGCCTGATACAGACAGATCTTGAAGTGGGGATGGGGGGAAATTCAACCAGTTTTGATTCATTGTAATTCCTCACATTTAGATTGACATGATTTCAGGTTTGAAACACTTATCTTTAATCCATGTTTGTGGCCAAACAGTTTAGTCTATCACAGCCTGTCCCCAGGTCCTCTGGTCCTCTGTCCCCTGGTCCTCTGTCCTCTGGTCCCCTGTCCCCTGGTCCTCTCTCCCCTGGTCTTCTGTCCCCAGGTCCCCTGGTCCTCTGTCCCCTGGTCCTCTGTCCCCTGGTCCTCTGTCCCCTGGTCCTAGGTCCCCTGGTCCTCTGTCCCCTGGTCCTCTGTCCCCAGGTCCTCTGTCCCCCAGGTCTTCTGTCCCCAGGTCCCATGGTCCTCTGGTCCCCTGTCCCCAGGTCCTCTGTCCCCAGGTCCCCTGGTCCTCTGTCCCCAGGTCCCCTGGTCCTCTGTTCCCCAGGTCCTCTGTCCCCAGGTCCTCTGTCCCCAGGTCCCCTGGTCCTCTGTCCCCAGGTCCCCTGGTCCTCTGTCCCCAGGTCCCCTGGTCCCCTGTCCCCAGGTCCTCTGGTCCTCTGTCCCCTGGTCCTCTGGTCCCCTGTCCCCTGGTCCTCTCTCCCCTGGTCTTCTGTCCCCAGGTCCCCTGGTCCCTGGTCCTCTGTCCCCTGGTCCTCTGTCCTCTGGTCCTCTGTCCCCTGGTCCTCTGTCCTCTGTCCCCAGGTCCTCTGTCCCCCAGGTCTTCTGTCCCCAGGTCCCATGGTCCTCTGGTCCCCTGTCCCCAGGTCCTCTGTCCCCAGGTCCCCTTGTCCTCTGTTCCCCAGGTCCTCTGTCCCCAGGTCCCCTGGTCCTCTGGTCCCCTGTCCCCAGGTCCTCTGTCCCCAGGTCCTCTGGTCCCCAGGTCCTCTGTCCCCAGGTCCCCTGGTCCTCTGTCCCCAGGTTCCCTGGCCCTCTGTCCCCAGGTCCCCTGGCCCTCTGTCCCCAGGTCCCCTGGCCCTCTGTCCCCAGGTCCCCTGGTCCTCTGTCCCCAGGTCCCCTGGCCCTCTGTCCCCAGGTCCCCTGGCCCTCTGTCCCCAGGTCCCCTGGTCCTCTGTCCCCAGGTCCTCTGGCCCTCTGTCCCCAGGTCCCCTGGTGCTCTGGCCCCCTGGTCCCCAGGTCCTATTTCATGCTGAAGCAGCTTCTATTAGTTGGACACTTGAAACAGCCTTTAAACAGCCCTACTCCCCCAGATCATTACCCAGGAAATGAGAAAGTAGGCTCCTGATGTCACTGACTCACCCCTGGGTGGAATGTAGGGTCGAACTTGGGGCGAAGGGGCTGTGGGATGCGGAGGCCTGGAACATTCTTTTTTAGGGGGGGCTGGAGGGGTCGGGTAGGGAGGTAGTGGCAAAGGCTGGAGGGGTCAGGTAGGGGTGTAGTGGCAAAGGCTGGAGGGGTCGAGTAGGGGGTAGTGGCAAAGGCAGGTGGGGTTGAGTAGGGGGTAGTGGCAAAGGCTGGAGGGTCGAGTAGGGGGTAGTGGCAAAGGCAGGTGGGGTTGAGTAGGGGGTAGTGGCAAAGGCTGGAGGGGTCGAGTAGGGGGTAGTGGCAAAGGCTGGAGGGTCGAGTAGGGGGTAGTGGCAAAGGCAGGTGGGGTTGAGTAGGGGGGTAGTGGCAAAGGCTGGAGGGGTCGAGTAGGGGGTAGTGGCAAAGGCAGGTGGGGTTGAGTAGGGGGTAGTGGTGAGGGGTTGAGTAGGGAGGTAGTGGCAAGGGCTGGAGGGGTTGAGTAGGGGGTAGTGGCAAAGGCTGGAGGGGTTGAGTAGGGGGTTAGTGGCAAGGGCTGGAGGGGTTGAGTAGGAGGTAGTTGCAAAGGCTGGAGGGGTTGAGTAGGGGGATAGTGGCAAAGGCTGGAGGGGTTGAGTAGGGGGTAGTGGCAAGGGCTGAAGGGGTTGAGTAGGGAGGTAGTGGCAAGGGCTGGAGGGTTGAGTAGGGGTAGTGGCAAGGGCTGGAGGGGTTGAGTAGGGGGGTAGTGGCAAGGGCTGGAGGGGTTGAGTAGGGGGGTAGTGGCAAGGGCTGGAGGGAGGCAGGTTCTGGTTGGTGAGATTAGAAGCTGGGGTTGGTGTGAAGGTTGTGGAAACAAGGATAGGCAGGATCAGTCTGTGGTCAACTCAGGATCGGTCTGTGGTTGGCTCAGGATCGGTCTGTGGTTGGCTCAGGATCGGACTGTGGTTGGCTCAGGATCGGACTGTGGTTGGCTCAGGATCGGTCTGTGGTCGGCTCAGGATCGGTCTGTGGTCGGCTCAGGATCAGTCTGTGGTCGGCTCAGGATCGGTCTGTGGTCGGCTCAGGATCGGTCTGTCGTCGGCTCAGGATCGGTCTGTGGTCGGTTCAGGGTCGGTCTATGGTCGGCTCAGGGGGGGCTGTGGATGAGAGGGGGAGGTGTAGAAATCCAATGTCCAACTCAAGTTAGAGTGGTTCATATACAATGTAATGAAGAAATTACAACTTTGGTCTCAGATTTTTATATGGCCAATCCAACATGGGAGATGGGGGTGGGGTGCAGGGTTGGGCTCAGAGGGCTTCTGAAGGCAGGGTTGGGTTGGAAAGCACCACTGGGTTGGATGGCTGGGGGAGATCTGTTCGCTGGGGGGGGGGCTTTGGGGGAAGGGGTCAAGGGTTGGGCTGGTGGGCTGAGAGAGGGATATTGAGGGTTTTTCTCTGGCTAGATCAGAGTTCAGGCTTGTTTACATTACAGTCAGGATAGTTCTCAGAGTCTGTCCGGCGGGCCAAGCTCACTGTGTTCCCAGGCTCCCTGCCTTCTGAGCCCACTACACAGCACTACACTGAAAAGAAAAACTCCCCCTCTCTCTCCCCCCCTGTCTATCCCCCTCTCCCTCTCCCCCTCTTTCCCACCCTCTCTCTCCCTCCCACTCTCTCTCCCTCTCTCTCCCTCCCCTCTCTCTCCCTCTCCTTCCCTCTCTCTCCCTCTCTCCCTCCCACTCTCTCTCTCTCCCTCTCCCTCCCCCTCTCTCCCTCTCCCTCTTTCCCACCCTCTCTCTCCCTCCCACTCTCTCTCCCCTCTCTCTCCCTCTCCCTCCCTCTCTCTCCCTCTCCCTCCCTCTCTCTCCCTCTCTCCCTCCCACTCTCTCTCTCCCTCTCACTCTCTCCCTCTCTCTCTCCTCTCTCTCTCCCCTCTCTCTGCCTCTCTCCCTCTCTTTTCCTTCTTCTCTCTCTCTCTCTCCTCTCTCTCCCCTCTCCCTCTCTTTTCCTTCTTTTCTGTCTTCCCTCCCTCTCTCCCCTCTTCAACTTTTTTCCTTCTTTTCTCTCTACCTCTCTTCCTCTCCCCTTCTCTCCCTCATCCTCTCCCCCTCTCTCCCTCTTTCTTCTTCCCCCTTCTCTCCCTCTCTACCTCTCCTCCTCTCCCCCTCTCTCCCTCTTCTCTTCTTCCCCCTTCTCTCCCTCCTCCTCTCCCCTTCTCTCCCTCCTCCTCTCCCCTTCTCTCCCTCCTCTCCCCTTCTCTCCCTCTCCTCAACTCCCCTTCTCTCCCTCTCCTCCTCTCCCCCACTCTCCTCCTCTCCCCTTCTCAACTCCCCTTCTCTCCCTCCTCAACTCCCCTTCTCTCCCTCTCCTCCTCTCCCCCTCTCTCCTTCTTCCCCCTTCTCTTCTGGGTTCTAAGTCAGAGTTGCATTGTAATTCTGTTATTTTCCTCCTTGCTACAGGGACCCCGAGGAAAATAAACAATGTGAAACGCAAATTAGTGCCAAAGTATCCGTTTCATTGGAACAGACACAGATTCATACATGGCTATATTCAGCTCACTCTACTGTAGGCCTCCATATTGGTGTAGGATAAAATGCTTGACTTTGGGAGGGTTGAATTCAGCTAAAACATGCGTTAGCTAGCTATCCTCTCAATAGTCCTCCTGCCATTTTATTTAGAAACAGTTGAAGATGCAAAGTCCTAGTTGAAGATCTGTCTCTCGGTCTGCCTGTCTGTCTGTCTGTCTGTCTGTCTGTCTGTCTGTCTGTCTGTCTGTCTGTCTGTCTGTCTGTCTGCCTGTTTGCCTGTCTGTCTGTCTGTCTGTCTGCCTGTTTGCCTGTCTGTCTCTCGGTCTGCCTATTTGCCTGTTTGCCTGTCTGTCTCTCGGTCTGCCTGTTTGCCTGTTTGCCTGTCTGTCTGTCTGTCTGCCTGTTTGCCTGTTTGCCTGTCTGTCTCTCGGTCTGCCTGTTTGCCTGTTTGCCTGTCTGTCTCTCGGTCTGCCTGTTTGCCTGTTTGCCTGTCTGTCTCTCGGTCTGCCTGTTTGCCTGTTTGCCTGTCTGTCTCTCGGTCTGCCTGTCTGCCTGTTTGCCTGTCTGTCTCTCGGTCTGCCTGTTTGCCTGTTTGCCTGTCTGTCTCTCGGTCTGCCTGTCTGCCTGTTTGCCTGTCTGTCTCTCGGTTTGCCTGTTTGCCTGTCTGCCTGTTTGCCTGTTTGCCTGTTTGCCTGTCTGTCTCTCGGTCTGCCTGTCTACCTGTTTGCCTGTCTGTCTGTTTGCCTGTCTACCTGTCTGTCTCTCGATCTGCCTGTTTGCCTGTCTGTCTGTTTGCCTGTCTACCTGTCTGTCTCTCGGTCTGCCTGTTTGCCTGTCTGTCTGTTTGTCTGTCTACCTGTCTGTCTCTCGGTCTGCCTGTCTGTTTGCCTGTCTACCTGTCTGTCTCGGTCTGCCTGTCTACCTGTCTGTCTCGGTCTGCCTGTCTACCTGTCTGTCTCGGTCTGCCTGTCTACCTGCCTGTCTACCTGTCTGTCTCTCGGTCTGCCTGTCTACCTGTCTGTCTCAGTCTGCCTGTCTACCTGTCTGTCTCGGTCTGCCTGTCTACCTGCCTGTCTACCTGTCTGTCTCTCGGTCTGCCTGTCTACCTGTCTGTCTCAGTCTGCCTGTCTACCTGTCTGTCTCGGTCTGCCTGTCTACCTGTCTGTCTCTCGGTCTGCCTGTCTCTGTCTGTCTCTGTCTGTCTGCCTGTCTAGACAAGTCCCTGCGACCGTGTCTGGCTTTAAACAGACAACATCGGTCTCGTCCTTAATATCAACACATGGCTCTCTATTCCCTACAGTGTTGTGAAAAACTATGTGCCCCTTTTTCTGATTAGTGCTATTTGCCCCCTTTCTGATTAGTGCTATTTGCCCCCTTTCTGATTAGTGCTATTTGCCCCCTTTCTGATTAGTGCTATTTGCCCCCTTTCTGATTAGTGCTATTTGCCCCCTTTCTGATTAGTGCTATTTGCCCCCTTTTTGATTAGTGATATTTGCCCCCTTTCTGATTAGTGCTATTTGCCCCCTTTCTGATTAGTGCTATTTGCCCCCTTTCTGATTAGTGCTATTTGCCCCCTTTCTGATTAGTGCTATTTGCCCCCTTTCTGATTAGTGCTATTTGTGTATTGTATTGTATCTGTTCCCTACAGTGTTGTGAACAACTGTTTGTGCATATTTAATTTTCCGCCCCTGAATGATGTCAGATCTTCCACCAAAACCTAATATGACGTGAAGGTTAACCTGAAGTGATCAAATTAAACAACACCCAATGCCCCTGTGTGAAAGGGTTTGCCCCCTTAAACTCAATAACTGGTTGTGCCCCCTTTAGCTGTAATGACTCCAACCAACCACTTCCTGTAGTTGATCAGTCCACCTTTAGCTGTAATGACTCCAACCAACCACTTCCTGTAGTTGATCAGTCCACCTTTAGCTGTAATGACTCCAACCAACCACTTCCTGTAGTTGATCAGTCCACCTTTAGCTGTAATGACTCCAACCAACCACTTCCTGTAGTTGATCAGTCCACTTTTAGCTGCAATGACTCCAACCAAACACTTCCTGTAGTTGATCAGTCCACCTTTAGCTGTAATGACTCCAACCAAACACTTCCTGTAGTTGATCAGTCCACCTTTAGCTGCAATGACTCCAACCAACCACTTCCTGTAGTTGTTGATCAGTCCACCTTGTGCTGCAGTGACTCCAACCAACCACTTCCTGTAATTGATCAGGCCACCTTTAGCTGCAATGACTCCAACCAACCACTTCCTGTAGTTGAGCAGTCCACCTTTAGCTGCAATGACTCCAACCAACCACTTCCTGTAGTTGAGCAGTCCACCTTTAGCTGCAATGACTCCAACCAACCACTTCCTGTAGTTGATCAGTCCACCTTTAGCTGCAGTGACTCCAACCAACCACTTCCTGTAGTTGATCAGTCCACTTTTAGCTGCAGTGACTCCAACCAACCACTTCCTGTAGTTGATCAGGCCACCTTTAGCTGCAATGACTCCAACCAAACACTTCCTGTAGTTGATCAGTCCACTTTTAGCTGCAGTGACTCCAACCAACCACTTCCTGTAGTTGATCAGGCCACCTTTAGCTGCAATGACTCCAACCAACCACTTCCTGTAGTTGATCAGGCCACCTTTAGCTGCAATGACTCCAACCAACCACTTCCTGTAGTTGATCAGGCCACCTTTAGCTGCAATGACTCCAACCAACCACTTCCTGTAGTTGATCAGGCCACCTTTAGCTGCAATGACTCCAACCAACCACTTCCTGTAGTTGAGCAGTCCACTTTTAGCTGCAATGACTCCAACCAACCACTTCCTGTAGTTGATCAGTCCACCTTTAGCTGCAATGACTCCAACCAACCACTTCCTGTAGTTGTTGATCAGTCCACCTTGTGCTGCAGTGACTCCAACCAACCACTTCCTGTAGTTGAGCAGTCCACCTTTAGCTGCAATGACTCCAACCAACCACTTCCTGTAGTTGATCAGTCCACCTTTAGCTGCAGTGACTCCAACCAACCACTTCCTGTAGTTGATCAGTCCACCTTTAGCTGTAATGACTCCAACCAACCACTTCCTGTAGTTGATCAGTCCACCTTTAGCTGTAATGACTCCAACCAACCACTTCCTGTAGTTGATCAGTCCACCTTTAGCTGTAATGACTCCAACCAACCACTTCCTGTAGTTGATCAGTCCACTTTTAGCTGCAATGACTCCAACCAAACACTTCCTGTAGTTGATCAGTCCACCTTTAGCTGTAATGACTCCAACCAAACACTTCCTGTAGTTGATCAGTCCACCTTTAGCTGCAATGACTCCAACCAACCACTTCCTGTAGTTGTTGATCAGTCCACCTTGTGCTGCAGTGACTCCAACCAACCACTTCCTGTAATTGATCAGGCCACCTTTAGCTGCAATGACTCCAACCAACCACTTCCTGTAGTTGAGCAGTCCACCTTTAGCTGCAATGACTCCAACCAACCACTTCCTGTAGTTGAGCAGTCCACCTTTAGCTGCAATGACTCCAACCAACCACTTCCTGTAGTTGATCAGTCCACCTTTAGCTGCATTGACTCCAACCAACCACTTCCTGTAGTTGATCAGTCCACTTTTAGCTGCAGTGACTCCAACCAACCACTTCCTGTAGTTGATCAGTCCACCTTTAGCTGCAATGACTCCAACCAAACACTTCCTGTAGTTGATCAGTCCACTTTTAGCTGCAGTGACTCCAACCAACCACTTCCTGTAGTTGATCAGGCCACCTTTAGCTGCAATGACTCCAACCAACCACTTCCTGTAGTTGATCAGGCCACCTTTAGCTGCAATGACTCCAACCAACCACTTCCTGTAGTTGATCAGGCCACCTTTAGCTGCAATGACTCCAACCAACCACTTCCTGTAGTTGATCAGGCCACCTTTAGCTGCAATGACTCCAACCAACCACTTCCTGTAGTTGAGCAGTCCACTTTTAGCTGCAATGACTCCAACCAACCACTTCCTGTAGTTGATCAGTCCACCTTTAGCTGCAATGACTCCAACCAACCACTTCCTGTAGTTGTTGATCAGTCCACCTTGTGCTGCAGTGACTCCAACCAACCACTTCCTGTAGTTGATCAGTCCACCTTTAGCTGCAATGACTCCAACCAACCACTTCCTGTAGTTGTTGATCAGTCCACCTTGTGCTGCAGTGACTCCAACCAACCACTTCCTGTAGTTGAGCAGTCCACCTTTAGCTGCAATGACTCCAACCAACCACTTCCTGTAGTTGATCAGTCCACCTTTAGCTGCAGTGACTCCAACCAACCACTTCCTGTAGTTGATCAGTCCACTTTTAGCTGCAGTGACTCCAACCAACCACTTCCTGTAGTTGATCAGTCCACCTTTAGCTGCAATGACTCCAACCAAACACTTCCTGTAGTTGATCAGTCCACTTTTAGCTGCAGTGACTCCAACCAACCACTTCCTGTAGTTGATCAGTCTATCTTTAGCTGCAATGACTCCAACCAACCACTTCCTGTAGTTGTTGATCAGTCCACCTTTAGCTGCAATGACTCCAACCAACCACTTCCTGTAGTTGTTGATCAGTCCACCTTGTGCTGCAGTGACTCCAACCAACCACTTCCTGTAATTGATCAGGCCACCTTTAGCTGCAATGACTCCAACCAACCACTTCCTGTAGTTGAGCAGTCCACCTTTAGCTGCAATGACTCCAACCAACCACTTCCTGTAGTTGAGCAGTCCACCTTTAGCTGCAATGACTCCAACCAACCACTTCCTGTAGTTGATCAGTCCACCTTGTGCTGCAGTGACTCCAACCAACCACTTCCTGTAATTGATCAGGCCACCTTTAGCTGCAATGACTCCAACCAACCACTTCCTGTAGTTGATCAGTCCACCTTTAGCTGCAGTGACTCCAACCAACCACTTCCTGTAGTTGATCAGTCCACTTTTAGCTGCAGTGACTCCAACCAACCACTTCCTGTAGTTGATCAGTCCACCTTTAGCTGCAATGACTCCAACCAAACACTTCCTGTAGTTGATCAGTCCACTTTTAGCTGCAGTGACTCCAACCAACCACTTCCTGTAGTTGATCAGTCTATCTTTAGCTGCAATGACTCCAACCAACCACTTCCTGTAGTTGTTGATCAGTCCACCTTTAGCTGCAATGACTCCAACCAACCACTTCCTGTAGTTGAGCAGTCAACTTTTAGCTGCAATGACTCCAACCAACCACTTCCTGTAGTTGATCAGTCCACCTTTAGCTGAAATGACTCCAACCAACCACTTCCTGTAGTTGATCAGTCCACCTTTAGCTGAAATGACTCCAACCAACCACTTCCTGTAGTTGAGCAGTCCACTTTTAGCTGCAATGACTCCAACCAACCACTTCCTGTAGTTGATCAGTCCACTTTTAGCTGCAATGACTCCAACCAAACACTTCCTGTAGTTGATCAGTCCACCTTTAGCTGCAATGACTCCAACCAAACACTTCCTGTAGTTGATCAGTCTCTCACGTCGCTGTGGAGGAATTATGGCCCACTCTTCCATTCACATTTGTGGGTTTTCAAGCATGAACTGCTCGTTTCAGGTCCTGCCACAACATCTCAATCGGGGTTTAGTTCTGGACTTGCACCAAGCCATTATGACGTAGACTTGATAGCAGCTCCCTGACAGTTAATCACACCAGACCAATGATAGCAGCTCCCTGACAGTTAATTACACCCGACCAATGATAGCAGCTCCCTGACAGTTAATCACACCAGACCAATGATAGCAGCTCCCTGACAGTTAATCACACTATAGTATATTATATAGTATATTATCTATAGTATGTATCCTATCGTATATTATCTAGTATATTATCTATAGTATGTATCCTATAGTATATTATCTAGTATATTATCTATAGTATGTATCCTATAGTATATTATATAGTATATTATCTATAGTATGTATCCTATAGTATATTATCTAGTATATTATCTATAGTATGTATCCTATAGTATATTATCTATAGTATGTATCCTATAGTATATTATCTATAGTATGTATCCTATAGTATATTATCTGTAGTATGTATCCTATAGTATATTATCTATAGTATGTATCCTATAGTATATTATCTATAGTATGTATCCTATAGTATATTATCTATAGTATGTATCCTATAGTATATTATCTATAGTATGTATCCTATAGTATATTATCTATAGTATGTATCCTATAGTATATTATCTATAGTATGTATCCTATAGTATATTATCTGTAGTATGTATCCTATAGTATATGATCTAGTATATTTTCTATAGTATGTATCCTATAGTATATTATCTATAGTATGTATCCTATAGTATATTATCTGTAGTATGTATCCTATAGTATATTATCTATAGTATGTATCCTATAGTATATTATCTATAGTATGTATCCTATAGTATATTATCTATTGTATGTATCCTATAGTATATGATCTGTAGTATGTATCCTATAGTATATTATCTATAGTATGTATCCTATAGTATATTATCTATAGTATGTATCCTATAGTATATTATCTAGTATATTATCTATAGTATGTATCCTATCGTATATTATCTAGTATATTATCTATAGTATGTATCCTATAGTATATGATCTGTAGTATATATCCTATAGTATATTATCTATAGTATGTATCCTATAGTATATGATCTGTAGTATATATCCTATAGTATATTATCTATAGTATGTATCCTATAGTATATTATCTATAGTATGTATCCTATAGTATATGATCTGTAGTTTGTATCCTACAGTACTTGTTTTAATAGATGATCATCGTTAAGCCTGTGATCTCCTTCATAGCCCTCTCATACAGTGTACAACTGTATTGAAGCATTCTTCTCATAGCTGTTACATGGAAAGTGGCCATGGGAAATTCGCGTTTGTGTGTGTGTGTACACTTATGCTCTCTCTCTCTCTCTCTCTCTCTCCCTATCTCTCTCTCTGTACTCCCTCTCTCTCCCTATCTCTCTCTCTCTACTCCCTCTCTCTCTCTCTCTCTCTACTCCCTCTCTCTCTCTCTCTCTCTCTCTCTCTCTCTCTCTCTCTCTCTCTCTCTCTCTCTCTCTCTCTCTCTCTCTCTCGCTGCCTCTCTCTCTCTCTCTCTCTCTCTCTCTCTCTCTCTCTCTACTCCCTCTCTCTCTCTCTCTCCCTCTCTCTCTCTCTCTCTCTACTCCCTCTCTCTCTCTCTGTCTCTCTCTCTCTCTGTCTCTCTATTTCTGTCTCTCTCTCTCTCTCTGTCTGTCTCTGTCTCTCTATGTCTCTGTCTCTGTCTCTCTCCCTCTCTCTCCCTCTGTCTCTCTCTGTCTGTATCTGTTTCTCTATGTCTCTGTCTGTCTCTCTCCCTCTTTCTCCCTCTGTCTCTCTCTGTCTCTCTATGTCTCTGTCTCTGTCTCTCCTGTCCTCCCTCACTACAACCCACCCCCTGCTTCCTTCCTCTGCTCTTCTGGCTGTTTTTAGAATCTTCTGGATGTTTTTCCCACATCCGGCAACAAAGAGAGGCTTGTGCCATAACCTAACAACATGTTCTGTGTCTGAAGTTGCACCCTTTTCCCTATGTAGTGCACTGCTTTAGACCAGGGTCCATAGGAATGCACTATAAACAGGACATAGGAACCATTTCAGACAGTCATGCTCTTCCAACTAGAATGATCCTCCCTAGTGTGTAGTTCTGTGTTAGAATGGTCCTCCCTAGTGTGTAGTTCTGTGTTAGAATGGTTCTCTCTAGTGTGTAGTTCTGTGTTAGAATGGTCCTCTCTAGTGTGTAGTTCTGTGTTAGAATGGTCCTCTCTAGTGTGTAGTTCTGTGTTAGAATGGTCCTCCCTAGTGTGTAGTTCTGTGTTAGAATGGTCCTCCCTAGTGTGTATTTCTGTGTTAGAATGGTCCTCTCTAGTGTGTAGTTCTGTGTTAGAATGGTCCTCCCTAGTGTGTAGTTCTGTGTTAGAATGGTCCTCCCTAGTGTGTAGTTCTGTGTTAGAATGGTCCTCTCTAGTGTGTAGTTCTGTGTTAGAATGGTCCTCTCTAGTGTGTAGTTCTGTGTTAGAAACTCCCTCACGACGCCAGGACAGCGGAGTCAATCACCACCTTCCGGAGACACCTGAAACCCCACCTCTTTAAGGAATACCTAGGATAGGTTAAGTAATCCCTCTCACCCCACCCCCCCTAAGTTTTAGATGCACTATTGTTAAGTGACTGTCCCACTGGATGTCATAAGGTGAATGCACCAATTTGTAAGTCGCTCTGGATAAGAGCGTCTGCTAAATGACTTAAATGTAATGTAAATGTAAATGTAGTTCTGTGTTAGAATGATCCTCCCTAGTGTGTAGTTCTGTGTTAGAATGATCCTCCCTAGTGTGTAGTTCTGTGTTAGAATGGTCCTCTCTAGTGTGTAGTTCTGTGTTAGAATGGTCCTCCCTAGTGTGTAGTTCTGTGTTAGAATGGTCCTCCCTAGTGTGTAGTTCTGTGTTAGAATGGTCCTCTCTAGTGTGTAGTTCTGTGTTAGAATGGTCCTCCCTAGTGTGTAGTTCTGTGTTAGAATGGTCCTCTCTAGTGTGTAGTTCTGTGTTAGAATGGTCCTCTCTAGTGTGTAGTTCTGTGTTAGAATGGTCCTCTCTAGTGTGTAGTTCTGTGTTAGAATGGTCCTCTCTAGTGTGTAGTTCTGTGTTAGAATGGTCCTCATGGAGGATTGTCTGGCTCCTTGCCCTAAAGAGTGTAGGCTGATGTTCTCTGCCTCAAATTAAATATATCTCTCATTTATTGATTTCAATCATTACCTTATTACCTCCTCCATTTGTTTCTTTTGAAAGTGTATTTTGATATTTAAATGGGACTATTTATTTTATTCATGTCTCAGGGCAGAGTTCCCGAATGATGAAGTTGTGATGTCTTTGTGTGGTTGTGTTTGAGGCATCGAGTTCATTTGGTTGTCTTCTCCCCTGACCCAGAAAGCCACTTTATAGACAGTAGAGGACTGTGTTGTATTGTGATTACATTTTATTATGTTGGTTTGTAAACCCAGACCAGACCTCTAGTGTAACCCCGGGGTTGAGCTAGATACTGATACAGCCTTGACCTGACACCTAGGAAGTTGTCATTACCAGTTTATAGAGAGTCAATGGTAGGTGAGTAAGCTGGAAAACTAAATATTTGAAATTATTTGTAATAGCCCTGAATCCACTGGGCACACACTGGTTGGAATCAGTGTTGTTTCCATGACATTACGTTGAACCAACGTGGAATAGACGTTGAACCAACGTGGAATAGACGTTGAACCAACGTGGAATAGACGTTGAACCAACCAACGTGGAATAGACGTTGAACCAACCAACGTGGAATAGACGTTGAACCAACGTGGAATAGACATTGAACCAACCAACGTGGAATAGACGTTGAACCAACCAACGTGGAATAGACGTTGAACCAACCAACGTGGAATAGACGTTGAACCAACGTGGAATAGACGTTGCATCTGTTCCCAGTGAGAACTGGTTTCTTAATCTATCATTGCTTCCCGGCTCAGCGGGATACACTGCAGGTGCTATGTAGCTAACTGGCTGGTTTATACATAGAACACAGATAGAGGTTACTGGTGCTACAGTCTACGGGCCCTGAGCCTGGTTCTGTAAGAGACCAGACAACTGCTATCTGAAACTGGTTCTGAAAGAGACCAGACAACTGCTATCTGAAACTGATTCTGAAAGACACCAGACAACTGCTATCTGAAACTGGTTCTGAGAGAGACCAGACAACTGCTATCTGAAACTGGTTATGAGAGACACCAGACAACTGCTATCTGAAACTGGTTATGAGAGAGACCAGACAACTGCTATCTGAAACTGGTTCTGAGAGAGACCAGACAACTGCTATCTGAAACTGGTTCTGAGAGAGACCAGACAACTGCTATCTGAAACTGGTTCTGAGAGAGACCAGACAACTGCTATCTGAAACTGGTTATGAGAGAGACCAGTAATACATGATGGGTTTGGTGTCACCAGCATATTCAGCATGTTTTGGTATTAGCACAGCAATATGGACTAGCTTGATGCCCTGATATTACCTGAACGGTTGTCTGTTGTAGTCAGACTGAAACTATTCAACTGACATTGCTCAGGCTCTTTTACATTAAAAAAAAAATCTTTATCTAACTCGGCAAGTCAGTTAAGAACAAATTCTTATTTTCAATGACAGACTAGGAACAGTGGGTTAACTGCCTGTTCAGGACAGATTTGTACCTTGTCAGCTCGGGGGTTAGAACTTGCAACCTTCCGGTTACTAGTCCAACGCTCTAACCACTAGGCTACCCTGCCTTTCTGAGTCTAAGGGAGGATGTTTTGTAGTAAAAGACACACCGACTGAGGGAGTTGATTTAATACATGATGGTTGTTTTCAATGGAATTTTGTCTTCTGCAAATGATAACAAGCACAACGAAGAAACTAGGATGAGTTCACGTCAGGTCTCATGTACTGGATGGATGTCACCTGCTAGGATGAGTTCACGTCAGGTCTCATGTACTGGATGGATGTTACCTGCTTTTGATAAGTTGTCTACTGATACAGGGGATTCTCTCTCTCTCTCTCTCTCTCTCTCTCTCTCTCTCTCTCTCTCTCTCTGTCTCTCTGTCTCTCTGTCTCTGTCTTTCTCTCTTTCTGTCTCTCTCTCTCTCTCTCTCTCTCTCTCTCTCTCTCTCTCTCTCTCTCTCTCTCTCTCTCTCTCTCTCTCTCTCTCTCTCTCTCTGTCTCTCTCTCTGTCTCTCTGTCTCTCTGTCTCTGTCTTTCTCTCTTTCTGTCTCTGTGTCTCTCTGTGTCTCTCTCTGTCTCTCTCTCTCTCTCTCTCTCTCTGTCTCTCTCTCTGTCTCTCTGTCTCTCTGTCTCTGTCTTTCTCTCTTTCTGTCTCTGTGTCTCTCTGTGTCTCTCTCTGTCTCTCTCTCTCTCTCTCTCTCTGTCTCTCTCTGTCTCTCTGTCTCTGTCTTTCTCTCTTTCTGTCTCTCTCTCTCTCTCTCTCTCTCTCTCTCTCTCTCTCTCTCTCTCTCTCTCTCTCTCTCTCTCTCTCTCTCTCTCTCTCTCTCTCTCTCTCTCTCTCTCTCTCTCTCTCTCTCTGTCTCTCTCTCTCTGTCTCTCTGTCTCTCTGTCTCTGTCTTTCTCTCTTTCTGTCTCTGTGTCTCTCTGTGTCTCGCTCTGTCTCTCTCTCTCTCTGTCTCTCTCTCTGTCTCTGGCTGGGTCTCTCTCTGTTTTGACCTCTCTCTCTCTCTCTCTGTCTCTGTCTCTCTCTCTCTCTCTCTTTCCTCTCTCTCTTTCCCCTCTCTCTCTCTCTCTCTCTCTCTCTCTCTCTCTCTCTCTCTCTCTCTCTCTCTCTCTCTCTCTCTCTCTCTGTCTCTCTCTCTCTCTGTCTCTCTCTCTGTCTCTCTCTCTGTCTCTCTCTTTGTCTACGGTGTTATGCAACCTTGACCTCCCAGTTCCCTTCACAGAGCACTACATTTGACTCTGGATAAGAGCGTCTGCTAAATGACTTAAATGTAAATGTAAATTTGACCAGAGCCATATGGGAATTGGGTGCAAATTTGGACGCATCTCAAGTGTTGAGTACATTATCTACAGTCCTGGAGCAATGACCATATGAACACAGAGATGTCAGAAAGGCACTGTCATAAGAGCTGTAATTCCCTCTAAATAAAGTTCTTTATTGGCAGATATAGTTCTTTCTGTTTCACAGTGAAACACTGTAAGAGAGAAGAAGAAGCTCCGGAGAAGAAGCCTGACTTTTTACGTGTTTCAATTGTGTTTTTTTGTTTGTTTCTTTGCATTGTTTGTAAAAAATAAAATAAAATAATCACTTATTTTGTACCTAATGTTGCTGCTAACGTCTCTTATGAAAATAACTGCGATTACTCTGAACTGCGATTACTCACCAGGAACAGAATCCTTTTTTTCTTTAACGAGTCCGACGAACCCGACGCGAATGACATACTACTTCCCCGGGGAACAGGCCCAGATCCCCGTGATTTGCGTGAACAGGAGGCGGAGAAAAAGGGGCCAGAGGGCGGTGCTGCCTTCTGAGAATTCGTAGTCGATCAAATAAACCCCCACTGCCTTCCATTCTGCTAGCAAACGTGCAATCTTTGGAAAATAAAATCAATGACCTACGTGGAAGATTAAACTACCAACGGGACATTCAAAACCTGTGATATCTTATGTTTCACGGAGTCGTGGCTGAACGACGACAATATCAACATACAGCTGGCTGGTTATACGCTGTACCGGCAGGATAGAACAGCGACAAGGGGAGGCGACTATGTATTTTTGTAAATAACAGCTGGTGCACGATATCTAAGGTCTCAAGGTTTTGCTTGCCTGAGGTAGAGTATATCATGATAAGCTGTAGACCACACTATCTACCTAGAGATTTTACATCTGTATTTTTAGTAGCTGTCTATTTACCACCACAGACAGATGCTGGCACTAAGACCACACTCAATGAGCTGTATACGGCCATAAGCAAACAGGAAAACGCTCATCCAGAGGTGGCACTCCTAGTGGCCGGGACTTTAATGCAGGGAAGCTTAAATCCATCTTACCAAATATCTACCAGCATGTTAAATGTGCAACCAGAAAGGGAAAAAAACTCTGGACCTTACTGGACTTTAGTTCACACACAGAGACACGTACAAAGCTCGACCTCCAATCTAACCATAATTCTAACCTCCTGATTCCTGCTTACAAGCAACAATGAAAGCAGGAAGTACCAGTGACTCGGGCCATTAAAAAGTGGAATGAAGCAGATGCTAAGCTACAGGTCTGTTTTGCAGCACAGACTGGAACATGTTCCGGGATTCCATCCGATGGCATTGAGGAGTACACCACATCAGTCACTGGCTTTATCACCACAGTGATCATACGTACATACCCCAACCAGAAGCCATGGATCACAGGCAACATCCTCACTGAGCTAAAGGCTAGAGCTGCAGCTTTCAAGGAGCGGGACTCTAACCTGTAAGTTTATAAGAAATCCCTCTGATGAACCATCAAACAGGCAAATCGTCAATACAGGACTAAGGTTGAATCATACAACACCGGCTCTGATGCTCGTCAGATGGGGCAGTGCTTGTAAACTATTACAGAATACAAAGGGAAGTGCAGCCGAGAGCTGCCCAGTGACGCGAGCCTACCAGACGAGCTAAACTACTTCTATGCTCGCTTCGAGACAAATAACACTGAAAAATGCATGAGAGCACCGGCTTTTCTTGAAGACTGTGTGATCATCCTCTCCACAGCAGATGTGAGTAAGACCTTTAAACAGGTCAACATTCACAAGGCAGACAGATTACCAGGACGTGTATTACGAGCATGCGCTGACCAACTGGCAAGTGTTTTCACTGACATCTGTAATACCAACATGTTTCAAGCAGACCACCATAGTCCCTGTTCCCAATAACACTAAGGTAACCTGCCTAAATGACTACAAATCCCGTCTGTAGCCATTGGCTCACATCAACACCATTATACCAGAAACTCAAGACCCACTCCAATTTTTCCTAACAGATCCACAGATGATGCAATCTCTATTGCGCTCCATACTGCCCTTTCCCACCTGGACAAAAGGAACATCTATGTGAGAATGCTGTTCATTGACTACAGCTCAGCGTTCAACACCATAGTGCCCTCAAAGCTCATCACTAAGCTAAGGACCCTGGGACTAAACACCTCCGTCTGCAACTGGATCCTGGACTTCCTGATGGCTGCCCCCAGGTGGTAAGGGTAGGTAACAACACATCCACCACGCAGGGGCCCCTCAGGGGTGTGTGCTCAGTCCCCTCCTGTACTCCCTGTTCACTCATGACTGCACGGCCAGGCGCGACTCCAACACCATCATTAAGTTTTCCGATGACACAACAGTGGTAGGCCTGATCACCGACAACGACGAGACGGTCTATAGGGAGGTGGTCAGAGACCTGGCCGTGTGGTGCCCGGACAACAACCTCTCCCTCAACATGATCAAGACAAAGGAGATGATTGTGGACTACAGGAAAAGGAGGACCGAGCACGCCCCCATTCTCATCGACGGGGCTGTAGTGGAGCAGGTTGAGAGCTTCAAGTTCCTTGGTGTCCACATCACCAACAAACTATCAAGGTCCAAACACACCAAGACAGTCGTGAAGAGGGCACGACAAAGTCTACTCCCCTCAGGAGACTGAAAAGATTTGGCATGGGTCCTCATTTCCTCAGAAGGTTCTACAGAGGGTAGTGCATACGGCCCAGTACATCACTGGGGCCAATCTTCCTGCCATCCAGGACCTCTATACCAGGCAGTGTCAGAGGAAGGTCCTAAAGATTGTGAAAGACTCCAGCCACCCTAGTCATAGACTGTTCTCTCTGCTACTGCACGGCAAGTGGTACCTGACTAACCCGTGCCCCCGCACATTGACTCAGTACCCCACCTGTATATAGTCTCGTAAGTAGGCATTTCACTGTTGTATTCTGGCGCATGTGACAAATACAATTTGTTTTGATTTGAAACTGTGCTCGACTACAATCATGTGGGATTCATCAAACTGTGCCTTCTAGTTTTATTTCACCCAGTCATAATAAACACTGTTCAGTTTTAGCTGAACAAGCCAATAACTCTGTTTGTAACAACACTAGCAACATTTGTCATGGACAACCAACAGGTGTGTATCCCAAGTGGCACCCTATTCTTTATATACTGTAGTGCACTACTTTTGATCATGTATCCCAAATGGCACCCTATTCTTTACATACTGTAGTGCACTACTTTAGATTGTGTATCCCAAATGGCACCCTATTCTCTATATACTGTAGTGCACTACTTTAGATGTGTATCCCAAATGGCACCCTATTCTCTATATACTGTAGTGCACTACTTTAGATGATGTATCCCAAATGGCACCCTATTCTCTATATACTGTAGTGCACTACTTTTGATGATGTATCCCAAATGGCACCCTATTCTCTATATACTGTAGTGCACTACTTTTGATCATGTATCCCAAATGGCACCCTATTCTCTATATACTGTAGTGCACTACTTTAGATGATGTATCCCAAATGGCACCCTATTCTCTATATACTGTAGTGCACTACTTTAGATGATGTATCCCAAATGGCACCCTATTCTCTATATACTGTAGTGCACTACTTTTGACCAGGCCCCATAGGGAACAATATGATATTTAGATGGTTTGTTTCAGGGGGAATGTGATGATGGGTTATGGAGTCACTGGGTTGTGTTTGAGACATGGTTTTCCCTCTGCTCTTGGCTGTGTTCAGGTGTGTGTGTGTGGATGCTTTCTGGCAGCACTGGTCAGGCCACGTTTGGAATGTCAGAATTGAGGGTTGCGCTTTCTTCTCATTTTATTCCTCTCTTAAATGGATTATGTGCTGCCTTCTAACTACCTTCTAGCTTCCTTCCTTCTATCTATCTAACTACCTTCTAGCTGTCTAACTACCTTCTAGCTGCCTTCTAGCTGTCTAACTACCTTCTAGCTGCCTTCTAGCTGTCTAACTACCTTCTAGCTGCCTTCTAGCTGCCTTCCTTCTAGCTGTCTAACTACCTTCTAGCTGCCTTCTAGCTGCCTTCCTTCTAGCTGTCTAACTACCTTCTAGCTTCCTTCTAGCTGTCTAACTACCTTCTAGCTGCCTTCTAACTACCTTCTAGCTGTCTAACTACCTTCTAACTGCCTTCTAGCCATCTAGCTGCCTTCTAGCTGTCTAACTACCTTCTAGCTGTCTAACTACCTTCCAGCTGCCATCTAGCTGCCTTCTAGCTGTCTAACTACCTTCTAGCTGTCTAACTACCTTCTAGCTGCTATCTAACTACCTTCTAACTACCTTGTAGCTGCTATCTAGCTGCGTTCTACCTGTCTAACTACCTTCTAACTACCTTGTAGCTGCTATCTAGCTGCCAACTAGCTGTCTAACTACCTTCTAGCTGCCATCTAGCTGCCTTCTAGCTGTCTAACTACCTTCTAGCTGCCTTCTAGCTGTGTAACTACCTTCTAGCTGCCATCTAGCTGCCTTCTAGCTGTCTAACTACCTTCTAGCTGTCTAACTACCTTCTAGCTGCCTTCTAGCTGTCTAACTACCTTCTAACTGTCTAACTACCTTCTAGATGTCTAACTACCTTCCAGCTGCCATCTAGCTGCCTTCTAGCTGTCTAACTACCTTCTAGCTGTCTAACTACCTTCTAGCTGTCTAACTACCTTCTAACTACCTTGTAGCTGCTATCTAGCTGCCAACTAGCTGTCTAACTACCTTCTAGCTGCCATCTAGCTGTCTAACTACCTTCTAGCTGCCTTCTAGCTGTGTAACTACCTTCTAGCTGCTATCTAGCTGCCTTCTGTCTAACTACCTTCTAACTACCTTGTAGCTGCTATCTAGCTGCGTTCTACCTGTCTAACTACCTTCTAACTACCTTGTAGCTGCTATCTAGCTACCAACTAGCTGTCTAACTACCTTCTATCTGCTATCTAGCTGCCAACTAGCTGTCTAACTACCTTCTAGCTGCCTTCTAGCTGTGTAACTACCTTCTAGCTGCCATCTAGCTGCCTTCTAGCTGTCTAACTACCTTCTAGCTGTGTAACTACCTTCTAGCTGTTATCTAACTACCTTCTAGCTGCCTTCTAACTGTCTAACTACCTTCTAACTACCTTGTAGCTGCTATCTAGCCTCCTTCTAGCTGTCTAACTACCTTCTAGCTGCTATCTAGCTACCTTCTAGCTGCTATCTAGCTGCCTTCTGTCTAACTACCTTCTAACTACCTTGTAGCTGCTATCTAGCTGCCAACTAGCTGTCTAACTACCTTCTAGCTGCTATCTAGCTGACAACTAGCTGTCTAACTACCTTCTAGCTGCCATCTAGCTGCCTTCTAGCTGTCTAACTACCTTCTAGCTGCCATCTAGCTGCCTTCTAGCTGTGTAACTACCTTCTAGCTGCCATCTAGCTGCCTTCTAGCTGCCTTCTAGCTGTGTAACTACCTTCTAGCTGTTATCTAACTACCTTCTAGCTGCCTTCTAACTGTCTAACTACCTTCTAACTACTTTCTAGCTGCCTTCTAGCTGTGTAACTACCTTCTAGCTGCTATCTAGCTGCCTTCTAGTTGTCTAACTACCTTCTAGCTGCTATCTAGCTGCCCTCTAGCCGTCTAACTACCTT
>NW_025748184.1:0-10000 GCF_021184085.1 Oncorhynchus gorbuscha | reverse complement strand
GAATGTTATAGTAGCAGTAGAAGGGGTTAGAATGTTAAGTATTAGTAGTAGCAGTAGAAGGGGTTAGAATGTTATAGTATTAGTAGTAGAAGGGGTTAGAATGTTATAGTAGTAGTAGTAGAAGGGGTTAGAATGTTATAGTAGTAGTAGAAGGGGTTAGAATGTTATGGTAGTAGTAGTAGAAGGGGTTAGAATGTTATAGTAGTAGTAGTAGAAGGGGTTAGAATGTTATAGTATTAGTAGTAGAAGGGGTTAGAATGTTATAGTAGTAGTAGTAGAAGGGGTTAGAATGTTATAGTAGTAGTAGTAGAAGGGGTTAGAATGTTATAGTAGTAGTAGAAGGGGTTAGAATGTTATAGTAGTAGTAGTAGAAGGGGTTAGAATGTTATAGTAGTAGTAGTAGAAGGGGTTAGAATGTTATAATAGTAGTATTAGTAGAAGGGGTTAGAATGTTATAGTAGCAGTAGAAGGGGTTAGAATGTTATAGTAGTAGTAGAAGGGGTTAGAATGTTATAGTAGTAGTAGTAGAAGGGGTTAGAATGTTATAGTAGTAGTAGAAGGGGTTAGAATGTTATAGTAGTAGTAGTAGAAGGGGTTAGAATGTTATAGTAGTAGTAGAAGGGGTTAGAATGTTATAATAGTAGTATTAGTAGAAGGGGTTAGAATGTTATAGTAGTAGTATTAGTAGAAGGGGTTAGAATGTTATAGTAGCAGTAGAAGGGGTTAGAATGTTATAATAGTAGTATTAGTAGAAGGGGTTAGAATGTTATAGTAGTAGTATTAGTAGAAGGGGTTAGAATGTTGTCATTGTAGTAGAAGGGGTTAGAATGTTATAGTAGCAGTAGAAGGGGTTAGAATGTTATAATAGTAGTATTAGTAGAAGGGGTTAGAATGTTATAGTAGTAGTATTAGTAGAAGGGGTTAGAATGTTGTCATTGTAGTAGAAGGGGTTAGAATGTTATGGTAGTAGTAGAAGGGGTTAGAATGTTATAGAATGTTTCTGTACAGCACTTTGAGATATCAGCTGATGTACGAAGGGCTATATACATAAATTTGATTTGATTTGATTATAGTAGTAGTAGTAGTAATAGAAGGGGTTAGAATGTTGAAGGGGTTAGAATGTTATGGTAGTAGTAGAAGGGGTTAGAATGTTATGGTAGCAGAAGAAGGGGTTAGAATGTTATAGTAGTAGTAATAGAAGGGGTTAGAATGTTGTAGTAGTAGTAATAGAAGGGGTTAGAATGTTATAGTAGTAGTAATAGAAGGGGTTAGAATGTTGTAGGAGTTGTAGAAGGGGTTAGAATGTTATGGTAGCAGTAGAAGGGGTTAGAATGTTATAATAGTAGTATTAGTAGAAGGGGTTAGAATGTTGTCATTGTAGTAGAAGGGGTTAGAATGTTATGGTAGTAGTAGAAGGGGTTAGAATGTTATGGTAGTAGTAGAAGGGGTTAGAATGTTATGGTAGCAGTAGAAGGGGTTAGAATGTTATAATAGTAGTATTAGTAGAAGGGGTTAGAATGTTGTCATTGTAGTAGAAGGGGTTAGAATGTTATGGTAGTAGTAGAAGGGGTTAGAATGTTATAGTAGTAGTAGTAGTAGTAGAAGGGGTTAGAATGTTGTAGGAGTTGTAGAAGGGGTTAGAATGTTATGGTAGTAGTAGAAGGGGTTAGAATGTTATAGTAGTAGTAGAAGGGGTTAGAATGTTATAGTAGTAGTAGTAGAAGGGGTTAGAATGTTATAGTAGTAGTAGTAGAAGGGGTTAGAATGTTATAGTATCGTAGTAGAAGGGTTAGAATGTTATAGTAGTAGTAGAAGGGGTTAGAATGTTATAGTAGTAGTAGTAGAAGGGGTTAGAATGTTATAGTAGTAGTAGTAGAAGGGGTTAGAATGTTATAATAGTAGTATTAGTAGAAGGGGTTAGAATGTTATAGTAGCAGTAGAAGGGGTTAGAATGTTATAGTAGTAGTAGAAGGGGTTAGAATGTTATAGTAGTAGTAGTAGAAGGGGTTAGAATGTTATAGTAGTAGTAGAAGGGGTTAGAATGTTATAGTAGTAGTAGTAGAAGGGGTTAGAATGTTATAGTAGTAGTAGAGTTAGAATGTTATAATAGTAATTAGTAGAAGGGTTAGAATGTTATAGTAGTAGTATTAGTAGAGGGTTAGAATGTTATAGTAGCAGTAGAAGGGGTTAGAATGTTATAATAGTAGTATTAGTAGAAGGGGTTAGAATGTTATAGTAGTAGTATTAGTAGAAGGGGTTAGAATGTTGTCATTGTAGTAGAAGGGGTTAGAATGTTATAGTAGCAGTAGAAGGGGTTAGAATGTTATAATAGTAGTATTAGTAGAAGGGGTTAGAATGTTATAGTAGTAGTATTAGTAGAAGGGGTTAGAATGTTGTCATTGTAGTAGAAGGGGTTAGAATGTTATGGTAGTAGTAGAAGGGTTAGAATGTTATAGAATGTTTCTGTAGCAGAGATATCAGATGTAGGGGTTATAAATTTGATTTGATTTGATTTGATTATAGTAGTAGTAGTAGTAATAGAAGGGGTTAGAATGTTGAAGGGGTTAGAATGTTATGGTAGTAGTAGAAGGGGTTAGAATGTTATGGTAGCAGAAGAAGGGGTTAGAATGTTATAGTAGTAGTAATAGAAGGGGTTAGAATGTTGTAGTAGTAGTAATAGAAGGGGTTAGAATGTTATAGTAGTAGTAATAGAAGGGGTTAGAATGTTGTAGGAGTTGTAGAAGGGGTTAGAATGTTATGGTAGCAGTAGAAGGGGTTAGAATGTTATAATAGTAGTATTAGTAGAAGGGGTTAGAATGTTGTCATTGTAGTAGAAGGGGTTAGAATGTTATGGTAGTAGTAGAAGGGGTTAGAATGTTATGGTAGTAGTAGAAGGGGTTAGAATGTTATAGTAGAGGTTAGTAGTTATAATAGTAGTAAGTAGGGTTAGAATGTTGTCATTGTAGTAGAAGGGGTTAGAATGTTATGGTAGTAGTAGAAGGGGTTAGAATGTTATAGTAGTAGTAGTAGTAGTAGAAGGGGTTAGAATGTTGTAGGAGTTGTAGAAGGGGTTAGAATGTTATGGTAGTAGTAGAAGGGGTTAGAATGTTATAGTAGTAGTAGTAGTAGTAGTAGTAGAAGGGGTTAGAATGTTGTAGGAGTAGTAGAAGGGGTTAGAATGTTATAGTAGTAGTAGTAGTAGTAGAAGGGGTTAGAATGTTGTAGGAGTAGTAGAAGGGGTTAGAATGTTATGGTAGTAGTAGTAGAAGGGGTTAGAATGTTATAGTAGTAGTAGAAGGGGTTAGAATGTTATAGTAGCAGTAGAAGGGGTTAGAATGTTATAGTAGTAGTAGTAGAAGGGGTTAGAATGTTATAGTAGTAGTAGTAGAAGGGGTTAGGATGTTATAGTAGCAGTAGAAGGGGTTAGAATGTTATAGTAGTAGTAGTAGTAGAAGGGGTTAGAATGTTATAGTAGTAGTAGTAGAAGGGGTTAGGATGTTATGGTAGTAGTAGTAGAAGGGGTTAGAATGTTATAGTAGTAGCAGTAGAAGGGGTTAGAATGTTATAGTAGTAGTAGAAGGGGTTAGAATGTTATAGTAGTAGTAGTAGTAGAAGGGTTTAGAATGTTATAGTAGCAGTAGAAGGGGTTAGAATGTTATAGTAGTAGTAGAAGGGGTTAGAATGTTATAGTAGTAGTAGTAGAAGGGTTTAGAATGTTATAGTAGTAGTAGAAGGGGTTAGAATGCTATAGTAGTAGTAGAAGGGGTTAGAATGTTATAGTATTAGTAGAAGGGGTTAGAATGTTATAGTAGTAGGAGTAGTAGAAGGGGTTAGAATGTTATAGTAGTAGTAGTACATTTACATTTAAGTCATTTAGCAGACGCTCTTATCCAGAGCGACTTACAAATTGGTGCATTCACCTTATGACATCCAGTGGAACAGTCACTTTACAATAGTGCATCTAAATCTTAAAGGGGGTGAGAGGATTACTTATCCTATCCTAGGTATTCCTTAAAGAGGTGGGGTTTCAGGTGTCTCCGGAAGGTGGTGATTGACTCCGCTGCCCTGGCGTCGTGAGGGAGTTTGTCTACCATTGCGGGGCCAGAGCTAGTAGTAGTAGAAGGGGTTAGAATGTTATAGTAGTATTAGTAGAAGGGGTTAGAATGTTGTAGGAGTAGTAGAAGGGGTTAGAATGTTATGGTAGTAGGAGTAGAAGGGGTTAGAATGTTATGTTAGTAGTTGCGGTAGAAGGGGTTAGAATATTATAGTAGTAGTAGTAGAAGGGGTTAGAATGTTATGGTAGTAGTATTAGTAGAAGGGGTTAGAATGTTATGGTTGTAGGAGTAGTAGAAGGGGTTAGAATGTTATGGTTGTAGGAGTAGTAGAAGGGGTTGGAATGTTATGGTAGTAGTATTAGTAGAAGGGGTTAGAATGTTGTCGTTGTAGTAGAAGGGGTTAGAATGTTATGGTTGTTTTAGTAGTAGTAGAAGGGGTTAGAATGTTATGGTTGTTTTAGTAGTAGTAGAAGGGGTTAGAATGTTGTCGTTGTAGTAGAAGGGGTTAGAATGTTATGGTTGTTTTAGTAGTAGTAGAAGGGGTTAGAATGTTATGGTTGTTTTAGTAGTAGTAGAAGGGGTTAGAATGTTATGGTTGTTTTAGTAGTAGTAGAAGGGGTTAGAATGTTCGACCAAAGATTTGATTCAAAGCCCTTCATTAGTTCTCCTATTGTTTCACCTACACTGTCTGCTGAGATCGGTAGAGCAGACCTGGTCTGTCTTTTAGCCACTGTAGTCGTCAGTATGTGAATGAGACATGCCTGGAATGACTGTCTGTCTCCCTGGCTCCGTCTATGACTCTTTCAGTCTTTCAGTGTTGCTCAACTCAACAGGGTCACTGTACTGTTGGCTCCAAGCTGAGTCCTGAATGGTACCCTGGTCCATTTTATAGGGAGCATGGTGCCATTAGGGTTGTAGGCCCTGTAGTTGGCTGTGTCCAGTGTGCAGCTGCAGCTGTGGGTCTGGTCTGACTAGTGAAGAGGGGAGTTGCCAGATGTGGGAATAGAGGGTGAAATCAGCTCGGGCCAAGCAGGAAACGGCTCTGCATACCATACGAATCGTCTTTGAAAACAGGAAGGGAACTTGTTCCCTGCTTATGGAAGCCTTTTCCTGTGGCATGCCCGGAGCAGGGAGGGCAGGGGGTAGGCAGGCAAGGGGTTAGGCAGGGGGCAGGGTCTGGTGTTTGACGTTTGCTAGCTGCATGGGAAAAGGTAGTTAGGGAGGCGGCGTGGAAAGGACCATATATGGGTATGTACATCCAGGAAGGTCTGAGGTGACTTGAGTTTGAGGCTTTCAGAGGAACAAGAACGGAATGAAAATCATTTACATCTAGACATTATTTAACTGTTAGCTGGTTTTTAGCAGCAAGCTGTCCCTAAACTCTCAACTTCAAAGAAACGGACATTTGTCCAAGACGCTAACTAAGTCTCCTGCAGTGGTTTTTGTTCTAGTTGGTAGAGGTCCCATTCTGTTAAATCGAACCCTATTCCCTATATAGTGCACAACTTTTGGTAGTCTAGAGGAATGTCCTGGTAGTCTAGAGGAATTTCATGGTAGTCTAGAGGAATGTCCTGGTAAACTAGAGGAATGTCCTGGTAGTCTAGAAGAATTTCATGAGTAGTCTAGAGAATGTCCTGGTAAACTAGAGGAATGTCCTGGTAGTCTGAAGAATTTCATGGTAGTCTGAGAGGAATGTCTGGTAAACTAGAGGAATGTCTGGTAGTCTAGAGGAATTTCATGGTAGTCTGGAGGAATGTCCTGGTAGTCTAGAGGAATGTCCTGGTAGTCTAGAGGAATGTCATTGTAGTCTAGAGGAATGTCCTGGTAGTCTAGAGGAATGTCCTGGTAGTCTAGAGGAATGTCCTGGTAGTCTAGAGGAATGTCATTGTAGTCTAGAGGAATGTACTGGTAGTCTAGAGGAATGTCATGGTAGTCTAGAGGAATGTCCTGGTAAACTAGAGGAATGTCATTGTAATCTAGAGGAATGTCATGGTAGTCTAGAGGAATGTCCTGGTAAACTAGAGGAATTTCATGGTAGTCTAGAGGAATGTCATGGTAGTCTAGAGGAATGTCCTGGTAAACTAGAGGAATGTCATTGTAGTCTAGAGGAATGTCATTGTAGTCTAGAGGAATGTCCTGGTAAACTAGAGGAATTTCATGGTAGTCTAGAGGAATGTCCTGGTAAACTAGAGGAATTTCATGGTAGTCTAGAGGAATGTCATTGTAGTCTAGAGGAATGTCATGGTAGTCTAGAGGAATGTCCTGGTAAACTAGAGGAATGTCATTGTAGTCTAGAGGAATGTCTATAGCACCTCAAGTTAAGTGGTGGAAAATATATATATTTTCATTGAATACCCAATGGCTTCATGTCAGCTAGGCCAGGAAACAAATAGCTCCATGCTGAAAGGCTGTTTCAATGTGAAGCACAATGTCATGGCTCTCTCTGCCACTGCCTTTAAGTCACACTCGAATGCATCCCAAATGGCACCTAGTCCCTATAGGACATTGTCAGTGCTTACTCCCCACAGAGCTGTTGAAATCTGATTCATACCTCTCATCCCCCATCTCACCCCCGCCTACCCCTCTCATCCCCCATCTCTCCCCGCCTACCCTCTCATCCCCCTCCTCCCACACACTCAAACTGTCTTACAGATTGGAAATACTCTCTCTCCCCCGCTCTCTCTTTTATCTCTCTCTTGATCTCTCTTTATCTCCCTCTATCTCTCTCTCTCGCTCTCTCTACATCTACCTCATACTTGTATAGAGTTACACATCAAACCATCAAACTCAGGCAAACATAACATACTGTACTAGAGAGTTGAGTGATTATGATTTTCAACGCTGATACCGATTATTGAAAGACCAAAAAAGGCAGATTAATCGGCCGATTTAAAAATACATTTAAAAAAAAAAATATATATATATATATAGATATGTAATAATACAAAATATTTATCTATTGTTAATAGCTGACAATTATAACAATACTGAATAGTACTTTTATTTTAACTTAATATAATACACCAATAAAATCAATTTAGCCTCAAATAAATAATGAAACGTTCAATGTGGTTTAAATAATGCAGAAGAAAAAAGAGAAGAAAGTAAGAAGTGCAATATGTGCCCATGAAAAAGCTAACGTTTCAGTTCCTTGCTAGCCATTTCATCGGTTACACCAGCTAATCTCGGGAGTTGATAGGCTTGAAGTCATAAACAGCTCAATGCTTGAAGCACAAGCTTCTGGCAAAATACTGAAAGTGCTGTTTGAATGAAGGTTTACGATTTCTTTTAACTAAATATGCAGGTTTAAAAATATATACTTCTGTGTATTGATTTTAAGAAAGGCATTGATGTTTACTGTTGGAGTACATTCGTGCAACGATTGTGCATTTTGCAAATGCACTTTTGTTAAATCATCCCCGTTTGGCAAAAGTCGGCTGTCTTTATTTAGAACAAATGGTCTTCACACAGTTTACGGCAAGTCAGGCGGCTAAACTGCTGCATATACCCTGACTCTGTTGCACAGAACGCAAGAGAAGTGACACAATTTCCCTAGTTAAAATAAATTCATGTTAACAGGAAATATTAACTAAATATGCAGGTTTAAAAATATACTTGTGTATTGGGGCGGCAGGGTAGCCCTAGTGGTTAGAGCGTTGGACTAGTACCGAAGGCTGCAAGTTCGAATCACCGGAGACTGACAAGGTACAAAATCTCGTTCTGCCCCTGAACAGGCAGTTAACCCACTGTTCCCTAGGCCGTCATTGAAAATAAGAATTTGTTCTTAACTGACTTGCCTGGTTAAATAAGGTCAAATAAAAAATAAAAATGATTTTAAGAAAAGCATTGATGTTTATGGTTAGGTACACATTGGTGCAACGACAGTACTTTTTCGCGATTACGCTTGTTAGTCACGTTTGCGATAGCACCAAGTTCAATGATAAATGAAGACAGGCACCGCATCGATTTATATGCAACGCAGGACAAGCTAGATAAACTAGTAATATCATCAACCATGTGTAGTTAACTAGTGATTATGTTAAGATTGATCGTGTTTTATAAGATACGTTTAATGCTAGCTAGCACCTTACCTTGGCTCCTTGCTGCACTCGTGTAACAGGTAGTCAGCCTGCCACGCAGTCTCCTCGTGGAGTGTAATCGGCCACGATCGGTGTCCAAAAATGGCGATTACAGATTGTTATGAAAACTGGAACTTAATCGTCCATTCCGATGAATCGGTCGACCTCTATACTGTACATCCTATGTATTTCATGTCAGGGTTTTGATGTCTCTGTTTACGAAGGAAAGTTATACTATCAGGTGAGTTTCCCATTTCAGACTGCTACTGGTACATTCATTATGGGGGTATTTCAGACTGCTACTGGTACATTCATTATGGGGTATTTCAGACTGCTACTGGTACATTCATTATGGAGTTATTTCAGACTGCTACTGGTACATTCATTATGGGGTTATTTCAGACTGCTACTGGTACATTCATTATGGGTATTTCAGACTGCTACTGGTACATTCATTATGGGGTTATTTCAGACTGCTACTGGTACATTCATTATGGGGTTATTTCAGACTGCTACTGGTACATTCATTATGGGTATTTCAGACTGCTACTGGTACATTCATTATGGGGTATTTCAGACTGCTACTGGTACATTCGTTATGGGGTTATTTCAGACTGCTACTGGTACATTCATTATGGGTATTTCAGACTGCTACTGGTACATTCATTATGGGTATTTCAGACTGCTACTGGTACATTCATTATGGGGTATTTCAGACTGCTACTGGTACATTCATTATGGGGTATTTCAGACTGCTACTGGTACATTCATTATGGGGTATTTCAGACTGCTACTGGTACATTCATTATGGGGTTATTTCAGACTGCTACTGGTACATTCATTATGGGGTATTTCAGACTGCTACTGGTACATTCATTATGGGGTATTTCAGACTGCTACTGGTACATTCATTATGGGGTATTTCAGATGCCATAAGAAGCAATGGAGAAGCGTTGTGTGTTTAATCTCAGCAATAAGCAAATCTCTCTTCAACATATCTACTTTACTGCTAATTCACTAGGCGCAGTCATAATGACAGATAATTATACTAGAATTTACATATTTTCACATGCCATTGAAGGGTTTTTAAGGATACATTTCCCACCGAGGAGTTATAGCTGTCCTCTCCTCTGCCCGCCCTCCCTCCCTCCCTCCCTCCCTCCCTCCCTCCCTCCCTCCCTCCCTCCCTCCCTCCCTCCCTCATTTCCTCCGCTCCGCTCCTCTCCCTTCCCCCCTCCCCCTCTCTCCCTCCCTCCCCCTCTCTCCCTCCCTCCCCCTCTCTCCCTCCCTCCCCCTTTCCTTTGCCCTCCTCCCCTCTCCTCTGCCCTCCTCTCCTCTCCTCTGCCTTCCTCTCCTCTGCCCTCCTCTCCTCTCCTCTGCCCTCCTCTCCTCTCCTCTGCCTTCCTCTCCTCTGCCCTCCTCTCCTCTGCTCTCCTCTCCTCTGCCCTCCTCTCCTCTGCCCTCCTCCCCTCTCCTCTGCCTCCTCCCCTCTCCTCTGCCTCCTCCCCTCTCCTCTCCTCCCCTCTCCTCTGCCCTCCTCTCCTCTCATCTCCTCTGCCTCCTCTTCTCTCCTCTGCCCTCCTCTCCTCTCCTCCCCTCTCCTCTGCCCTCCTCTCATCTCCTCTGCCTCCTCTTCTCTCCTCTGCCCTCCTCTCCTCCTCTCCTCTCCTCTCCTCTCCTCTCCTCTCCTCTCCTCTCCTCTCCTCCTCTGCCTCCTCCCCTCTCCTCTGCCTCCTCTCCTCTCCTCTGCTCTCCTCCTCTCCTCTGCCTCCTCTCCTCTCCTCTCCTCTCCTCTCCTCTCCTCTCCCTCTCCTCTCTCCTCTCCTCTCCTCTCCTCTCCTCTCCTCTCCTCTCCCTCTCCTCTCC
>NW_025748183.1:35000-39341 GCF_021184085.1 Oncorhynchus gorbuscha | reverse complement strand
TCATCATGTGACCTCTAACCCCCACACTAAGATCTAACCCCCACACTTTCATCATGTGACCTCTAACCCCCACACTAAGATCTAACCTTTCATCATGTGACCTCTAACCCCCACACTAAGATCTAACCTTTCATCATGTGACCTCTAACCCCCACACTAAGATCTAACCTTTCATCATGTGACCTCTAACCCCCACACTAAGATCTAACCTTTCATCATGTGACCTCTAAACCCCACACTAGATCTAACCTTTCATCATGTGACCTCTAACCCCCACACTAAGATCTAACCTTTCATCATGTGACCTCTAACCCCCACACTAAGATCTAACCTTTCATCATGTGACCTCTAACCCCCACACTAAGATCTGACCTTTCATCATGTGACCTCTAACCCCCACACTAAGATCTGACCTTTCATCATGTGACCTCTAAACCCCACACTAAGATCTAACCTTTCATCATGTCTAAACCCCACACTAAGATCTAACCTTTCATCAACCCCTAACCCCCACACTAAGATCTAACCTTTCATCATGTGATCTCTAAACCCCACACTAGGCTCTAACATTTCATCATGTGACCTCTAAACCCCACACTAAGCTCTAACATTTCATCATGTGACCTCTAAACCCCACACTAAGCTCTAACATTTCATCATGTGACCTCTAAACCCCACACTAGGCTCTAACATTTCATCATGTGACCTCTAAACCCCACACTAAGCTCTAACATTTCATCATGTGACCCCCCAGTCCCTCCACCCCTCCCAGTGCCTCCAGCCTCCCCAGTCCCACCATCCTCCCCAGTCCTTCCACCCCTCCCCAGTCCCTCCCACCCCTCCCAGTGCCTCCACCCTCCCCAGGGCCTCCACCCTCCCCAGTCCCTCCACCCTCCCCAGTCCCTCCACCCCTCCCCAGTCCCTCCACCCCTCCCAGTGCCTCTAGCCTCCCCAGTCCCTCCACCCTCCCCAGTCCCTCCACCCTCCCCAGTCCCACCACCCCTCCCCAGTCCCTCCACCCCTCCCAGTGCCTCCACCCTCCCCAGTGCCTCCACCCTCCCCAGTCCCTCCACCCTCCCCAGTCCCACCACCCCTCCCGGTGCCTCCACCCTCCCCAGGTCCTCCACCCTCCCCAGTCCCTCCACCCTCCCCAGTCCACCACCCCTCCCCAGTCCCTCCACCCCCTCCCAGTGCCTCCACCCTCCCCAGTGCCTCCACCCTCCCCAGTCCCTCCACCCTCCCTAGTGCCTTCCAGCCTCCCCAGTCCCTCCACCCTCCCCAGTGCCTCCAGCCTCCCCAGTCCCTCCACCCTCCCCAGTCCTCCCAACCTCACCCTCCAGTCTCATTGATAGGAGGATTGTCTCTCAGTACAACAAGACATTGTAGCAGCTCCGTGACCTTTGAATCCTACTGTCCCCTGTCATGACCCCTCGCTGCCACACGCCCTCTACTGCTCTCTGCAACAGCACAATAACGGTGTTCCAAATGGCACACTATTCCCTATATAGTGCACTACTCCTGACCAGAGCACTATTCCCAATGTAGTGCACTACTTCTGACCAGAGCCCTATTCCCTATATAGTGCACTACTTCTGACCAGAGCCCTATTCCCTATATAGTGCACTACATTAGACCAGAGCCCTATTCCCTATATAGTGCACTACTTCTGACCAGAGCCCTATTCCCTATATAATTTTACTTTAGACCAGAGCCCTATTCCCTATATAGTGCCTCGTCTGATCAGAGCCCTATGGGTTTCCCTATAGGCCCTTGTCAAAGGCAGTGCACTATACAGGGTGCCGTTTAAGGACAAAACACAATGTCTGTGGTCACAGCTGACATTTAACTGCTCAATAGAACTATTTAACAGACCCACTACTGTACAGTAGAGTGTGTGTGTGTGTGTGTGTGTGTGTGTGTGTGTGTGTGTGTGTGTGTGTGTGTGTGTGTGTGTGTGTGTGTGTGTGTGTGTGTGTGTGTGTGTGTGTGTGTGTGTGTGTGTGTGTGTGTGTGTGTGTGTGTGTGTGTGTGTGTGTGTGTGTGTGAAAAATAGAGAATATTTCCCAGGCGTTACATGTTGACACATTGAAATCCTTGTTCTCCAACATGATTTGTCAGACTGTAGAATGATCCGGGCGTAGAGTGGATGTAGACTGTACAGTGTGGGATTGGGATCAGTCAGACTGTAGAATGATCCGGGCGTAGAGTGGATGTAGACTGTACAGTGTGGGATTGGGATCAGTCAGACTGTAGAATGATCCGGGCGTAGAGTGGATGTAGACTGTACAGTGTGGGATTGGGATCAGTCAGACTGTAGAATGATCCGGAACCTAGAGTGGATGTAGACTGTACAGCATGGGATTGGGGTCAGTAAGACTGTAGAATGATCCGGAACCTAGAGTGGATGTACATTTACATTTACATTACATTTAAGTCATTTAGCAGGCTCTTATCCAGGCGACTTACAAATTGGTGCATTCACCTTATGACATCCAGTAGAACAGTCACTTTACAATAGTGCATCTAAATCTTAAAGGGGGGTGAGAAGGATTACTTATCCTATCCTAGGTATTCCTTAAGAGGTGGGGTTTCAGGTGTCTCCGGAAGGTGGTGATTGACTCCGCTGTCCTGGCGTCGTGAGAGTTTGTTCCACCATTGGGGGCCAGAACAGCGAACAGTTTTGACTGTAGACTGTACAGTGTGGGATTGGGGTCAGTCGACCTAATAGAATGATCCGGAACCTAAGAGTGGATGTAGACTGTACAGTGTGGGATTGGGGTCAGTCAGATTGTAGAATGATCCGGAACCTAGAGTGGATGTAGACTGTACAGTGTGGGATTGGGGTCAGTCAGACTGCTTAATGATCCGAATCTAGAGTGGATGTAGACTGTACAGTGTGGGATTGGGGTCAGTCAGACTGTAGAATGATCCGGAATCTAGAGTGGATGTAGACTGTACAGTGTGGGATTGGATCATGATTGATAGGACTTCACACCATCCAGACCACATGTGGGCAGATTCATTATTCATCCAGATAACAGCAATCTATTATATCCCTGTCGTCCTTCATAACCTCTCTTCCCTCCTCTCCTTCGCCCCTCCTCCTCTACTCTTCTCTACTACCCCTCCCCTCTCGTCTCCTCTCCCCCTCCTCCTCTCCCCTCCTCCTCTCCCTCCCCTCCACTCCTCTCCCCTCATCTCCTCTCCCCTCCTCCTCTCCTCTCATCTCCTCTCCCCCCTCCTCCTCTCCCTCCCCTCCTCTCCTCTCCCCTCATCTCCTCTCCCCTCCTCCTCTCTTCCCCTCCTCTCCTCTCATCTCCCCTCCTCCTCTACTCTTCTCTACTACCCCTCCCCTCTCCTCTCCTCTGAACTCCTCCTCTTCCTCCCCCTTCCTCTACCTCCCCTCCTCTTCTCTCCTCCTCTTCTCCCTCCCCTCCCCCTCTTCCCCCTCTTCTCTATCTCCTCCTCCTCTCTCCATTCATCACCTCCTTTCCCTCTCCTCTCCTTCTCTTCCCCTCCTCTTCTCTCCAACAGGATGTGACAGAATGGACTTAACTTCTCCCCTCTCCTCTCCTTCTCTCCTCCTCTCCTCTCCTCCTCTCCCCCCTCCTCTCCTCCTCTTCTCTCCTCCTCCTCTACTCTTCTCTACTCCCCCCTCCCCTCTCATCTTCTCCTCCCCTCTCCTCTCCTTCTCTCTTCCCCTCCTCTTCTCTCCAACAGGATGTGACAGGGTGGACTTCACTTCCCTCCACTTCTCCTTCTGACATCATTTAACAAGGAAAAACAAGGATGATCCAATCTGTCCCAAACAAACCAGGATTAACACTGTGATGCTAACTGGATAGATGAACAAACCAGGATTAACACTGTGATGCTAACTGTGATGCTAACTGGATAGGCAGACAAACCAGGATTAACACTGTGATTCTAACTGTGATGCTAACTGTGATGCTAACTGTGATGCTAACTGGATAGATGAACAAACCAGGATTAACACTGTGATGCTAACAGGATAGATGAACAAACCAGGATTAACACTGTGATGCTAACTGTGATGCTAACTGTGATGCTAACTGTGATGCTAACTGGATAGATGAACAAACCAGGATTAACACTGTGATGCTAACTGTGATGCTAACAGGATAGATGAACAAACCAGGATTAACACTGTGATGCTAACTGTGATGCTAACAGGATAGATGAACAAACTAGGATTAACACTGTGATGCTAACTGTGATGCTAACAGGATAGATGAACAAACTAGGATTAACACTGTGATGCTAACAGGATAGATGAACAAACCAGGATTAACACTGTGATGCTAACTGTGATGCTAACTG
>NW_025748183.1:2500-15000 GCF_021184085.1 Oncorhynchus gorbuscha | reverse complement strand
TAGCCTGACTGCCATTAGGTACCGAGATGAGATCCTCAGACCCCTTGTGAGATCATATGCTGGTGCGGTTGGCCCTGGGTTCCTCCTAATGCAAGACAATGCTAGACCTCATGTGGCTGGAGTGTGTCAGCAGTTCCTGCAAGAGGAAGGCATTGGTGCTATGGACTGGCCCGCCCGTTCCCAGACCTGAATCCAATTGAGCACATCTGGGACATCATGTCTTGCACCACAGACTGTCCAGGAGTTGGCAGATGCTTTAGTCCAGGTCTGGGAGGAGATCCCTCAGGAGACCATCCGCCACCTCATCAGGAGCATGCCCAGGCGTTGTAGGGGATCAGCCTGTAGTGTGGTTTTCCACTTTAATTTTGAGTGTGACTCCAAATCCAGACCTCCATGGGTTGATACATTTGATTTCCATTGATCATTTTTGTGTGATTTTGTTGTCAGCACATTCAACTATGTAAAGAAAATTTAATAAGAATATTTCATTCATTCAGATCTAGGATGTGTTATTTTAGTGTTCTCTTTATTTTTTTGAGCAGTGTATATACAGTGGGGTGAACAAGTATTTGATACACTGCCGATTTTGCAGGTTTTCCTACTTACAAAGCATGTAGAGGTCTGTAATTTTTATCATAGGTACACTTCAACTGTGAGAGACGGAATCTAGAAAATCAAAAATCCAGAAAATCACATTGTATGATTTTTAAGTAATTCATTTGCATTTTATTGCCATCCCTAAAAGCCACTTAACCTCTGATGCCTTTTGACCAATCATCTGATTCAGCTGACTGCCTGGCCTACTGGGGTCTAGCAAGGCCAGGATAACCTAGCATCATTTTAGGAGAGTCTTTATTCTCTCTTATTTAAAGATATCAATATGACCTTTACCTATATAGTGAGTAATGTTATGCAGGTGAATGAGGACCCAAAAGCAACTTGGCGAAAACAGAGTCTTTAATCCAGTAAAGTAAATCTACAATCATAAAGCATAATTCCACTCGTAATGACGAGAACAGACTGGAGACTCGATCATGAACTGCAGGTTGCCTCGGGAAGGCACTTGAACGTAGCAGACTCAGACACCTGCTCACCACGCAGCATCTGAGGGAAACACGACACGACAGGGCGATACACAGCACGGTGAACAATAGACAAGGATCCGACAGGGCAGAAACGGAAAACAAGGGGAGAAATAGGGACTCTAATCAGGGGGAAAGATAGGGAACAGGTGTGGGAAGACTAAATGATTGATTAGGGGAATAGGAACAGCTGGGAGCAGGAACGGAGCGATAGAGAGAAGAGAGAGAGGGAGGAAGAGAGAAAGAGGGGAACGAACCTAAAAAGACCAGCAGGGGGAAAACGAACAGAGGGAAAAGCAAAATGACAAGACAAAATAAGACAAAACATGACAGTACCCCCCCACTCACCGAGCACCTCCTGGCGCTCTCGAGGAGGAACACTGGCGGCAACGGAGGAAATCATAGATCACAAACGGTCCAGCACGTCCCGAGAAAGAACCCAACTCCTCTCCTCAGGACCGTAACGAAAAACGATAAAAAGGGAAACTAGGGTACTACTCTAAAAAAAAAAAATGAGACACGGGTAGAGAACTGAAAGCTTTAGAGCAAACAGGACCAAACAGGCCAGGAGAGTAACAACTAGGGACAGACTGAGACACAGCAAGGGCAGGAACAAGAACAGGAGAGATGCGATGGCAGGGAACAGACTGAGACCCAGCAAGACCAGGAGCAGAAGCAGAAAAAAATTACCAGACTTCTTCTGCGCGCAGTCCGAACACGCAGCCACGAAACGGCGCGTGTCACGCTCCTGAGTAGGCCACCAAAACCGCTGGCGAATAGAAGCAAGCGTACCCCGAACGCCGGGATGGCCAGCTAACTTGGCAGAGTGAGCCCACTGAAGAACAGCCAGACGAGTAGAAACAGGAACGAAAAGAAGGTTACTAGGGCAAGCCCGCGGCGACGCAGTGTGCGTGAGTGCTTGCTTAACCTGTCTCTCAATTCCCCAGACAGTCAACCCGACAACACGCCCAACAGGAAGGATCCCCTCGGGATCGGTAGAAGCCACAGAAGAACTAAAGAGACGGGATAAAGCATGAGGCTTGGTGTTCTTAGTACCCGGGCAATAAGAAATAACGAATTCGAAACGAGCGAAAAACAACGCCCAACGAGCATGACGCGCATTCAGTCGTTTGGCAGAACGGATGTACTCAAGGTTCCTTTGGTCAGTCCAAACGACAAAAGGAACGGTCGCCCCCCCTCCAACCACTGTCGCCATTTGCCTAGGGCTAAACGGATGGCGAGCAGTTCGCGGTTAGCCACATCATAGTTACGTTCCGACGGTGACAGGCGATGAGAAAAATACGCACAAGGGTGGACCCCATCGTCAGTATCGGAGCGCTGGGACAGAATGGCTCCCACGCCCACCCCCCGACGCGTCAACCTGTTATGCAGGTGAATGAGGACCCAAAAGCGACTTGGCGAAAACAGAGTCTTTAATCCAGTAAGAAACTTTACAAAACAAAAAGCATAATACTACTCGTAAAGACGAGAACAGACAGGAGACTTGATCGAGAACTGCAGGTTGCCTCGGGAAGGCACTTGAACCTAGCAGACTCAGACACCTGCTCACCACGCAGCATCTGAGGGAAACACGACACGACAGGGCAAAACATAGACACAGCACGGTGAATTATAGATGAGGATCCGACAGGGCAGGTACGGAAAACAAGGAGAGAAATAGGGACTCTAATCAGGGAAAAGGATCGGGAACAGGTGTGGGAAGACTAAATGATGATTAGGGGAATAGGAACAGCTGGGAGCAGGAACGGAACGATAGAGAGAAGAGAGAGCGAGAGAGTGAGAGAGGGAGGGGGAGAGAGAGGGATAGAAAGAGGGAAAGAACCTAATAAGACCAGCAGAGGGAAACGAATAGAAGGGGAAGCACAGGGACAACATTACATTACATTACATTACATTACAAGACATGATAATTAATGACAAAACATGACAGTACCCCCCCCCACTCACCGAGCGCCTCCTGGCGCACTCGAGGAGGAATCCTGGCGGCAACGGAGGAAATCATAGATCACAAACGGTCCAGCACGTCCCGAGAAAGAACCCAACTCCTCTCCTCAGGACCGTAACGAAAAACGATAAAAAGGGAAACTAGGGTACTACTCTAAAAAAAAAATGAGACACGGGTAGAGAACTGAAAGCTTTAGAGCAAACAGGACCAAACAGGCCAGGAGAGTAACAACTAGGGACAGACTGAGACACAGCAAGGGCAGGAACAAGAACAGGAGAGATGCGATGGCAGGGAACAGACTGAGACCCAGCAAGACCAGGAGCAGAAGCAGAAAAAAATTACCAGACTTCTTCTGCGCGCAGTCCGAACACGCAGCCACGAAACGGCGCGTGTCACGCTCCTGAGTAGGCCACCAAAACCGCTGGCGAATAGAAGCAAGCGTACCCCGAACGCCGGGATGGCCAGCTAACTTGGCAGAGTGAGCCCACTGAAGAACAGCCAGACGAGTAGAAACAGGAACGAAAAGAAGGTTACTAGGGCAAGCCCGCGGCGACGCAGTGTGCGTGAGTGCTTGCTTAACCTGTCTCTCAATTCCCCAGACAGTCAACCCGACAACACGCCCAACAGGAAGGATCCCTCGGGATCGGTAGAAGCCACAGAAGAACTAAAGAGACGGGATAAAGCATGAGGCTTGGTGTTCTTAGTACCCGGGCAATAAGAAATAACGAATTCGAAACGAGCGAAAAACAACGCCCAACGAGCATGACGTGCATTCAGTCGTTTGGCAGAACGGATGTACTCAAGGTTCCTTTGGTCAGTCCAAACGACAAAAGGAACGGTCGCCCCCTCCAACCACTGTCGCCATTTGCCTAGGGCTAAACGGATGGCGAGCAGTTCGCGGTTAGCCACATCATAGTTACGTTCCGACGGTGACAGGCGATGAGAAAAAATACGCACAAGGGTGGACCCCATCGTCAGTATCGGAGCGCTGGGACAGAATGGCTCCCACGCCCACCCCCGACGCGTCAACCTGTTATGCAGGTGAATGAGGACCCAAAAGCGACTTGGCGAAAACAGAGTCTTTAATCCAGTAAGAAACTTTACAAAACAAAAAGCATAATACTACTCGTAAAGACAAGAACAGACAGGAGACTTGATCGAGAACTGCAGGTTGCCTCGGGAAGGCACTTGAACCTAGCAGACTCAGACACCTGCTCACCACGCAGCATCTGAGGGAAACACGACACGACAGGGCAAAACATAGACACAGCACGGTGAATTATAGATGAGGATCCGACAGGGCAGGTACGGAAAACAAGGAGAGAAATAGGGACTCTAATCAGGGAAAAGGATCGGGAACAGGTGTGGGAAGACTAAATGATGATTAGGGAATAGGAACAGCTGGGAGCAGGAACGGAACGATAGAGAGAAGAGAGAGCGAGAGAGTGAGAGAGGGAGGGGGAGAGAGAGGGATAGAAAGAGGGAAAGAACCTAATAAGACCAGCAGAGGGAAACGAATAGAAGGGGAAGCACAGGGACAACATTACATTACATTACATTACATTACAAGACATGATAATTAATGACAAAACATGACAGTACCCCCCCACTCACCGAGCGCCTCCTGGCGCACTCGAGGAGGAATCCTGGCGGCAACGGAGGAAATCATCAATGAGTGAACGGTCCAGCACGTCCCGAGACGGAACCCAACTCCTCTCCTCAGGATCGTAACCCTCCCAATCCACTAAGTATTGGTGACCCCGTCCCCGAGAACGCATGTCCATGATCTTATGTACCTTGTAAATAGGTGCGCTCTCGACAAGGACGGGAGGGGGGGGAGGGAAGACGAACGGGGTGCGAAGAAAGGGCTTGACACAGGAGACATGGAAGACAGGATGGACGCGACGAAGATGTCGCGGAAGAAGCAGTCGCACAGCGACAGGATTGACGACCTGGGAGACACGGAACGGACCAATGAACCGCGGAGTCAACTTACGAGAAGCTGTCGTAAGAGGAAGGTTGCGAGTGGAAAGCCACACTCTCTGGCCGCAACAATACCTTGGACTCTTAATCCTGCGTTTATTGGCGGCTCTCACAGTCTGTGCCCTGTAGCGGCAAAGTGCAGACCTCACCCTCCTCCAGGTGCGCTCACAACGTTGGACAAACGCTTGAGCGGAGGGAACGCTGGACTCGGCAAGCTGGGATGAGAACAGAGGAGGCTGGTAACCCAGACTACTCTGAAACGGAGATAACCCGGTAGAAGACGAAGGAAGCGAGTTGTGAGCGTATTCTGCCCAGGGGAGCTGTTCTGCCCAAGACGCAGGGTTTCTGAAAGAAAGGCTGCGTAGTATGCGACCAATCGTCTGATTGGCCCTCTCTGCTTGACCGTTAGACTGGGGATGAAACCCGGAAGAGAGACTGACGGACGCACCAATCAAACGACAGAACTCCCTCCAAAACTGTGACGTGAATTGCGGGCCTCTGTCTGAAACGGCGTCTAACGGGAGGCCATGAATTCTGAACACATTCTCGATAATGATTTGTGCCGTCTCCTTAGCGGAAGGAAGTTTAGCGAGGGGAATGAAATGTGCCGCCTTAGAGAACCTATCGACAACCGTAAGAATCACAGTCTTCCCCGCAGACAAAGGCAGACCGGTAATGAAGTCTAGGGCGATGTGAGACCATGGTCGAGAAGGAATGGGGAGCGGTCTGAGACGACCGGCAGGAGGAGAGTTACCCGACTTAGTCTGCGCGCAGTCCGAACAAGCAGCCACGAAACGGCGCGTGTCACGCTCCTGAGTCGGCCACCAAAAGCGCTGGCGAATAGACGCAAGAGTGCCTCGAACACCGGGATGACCAGCTAACTTGGCAGAGTGAGCCCACTGAAGAACAGCCAGACGAGTGGAAACAGGAACGAAAAGGAGGTTACTAGGACAAGCGCGCGGCGACGCAGTGTGCGTGAGTGCTTGCTTAACCTGTCTTTCAATTCCCCAGACTGTCAACCCGACAACACGCCCATAAGGAAGAATCCCCTCGGGATCAGTAGAAGCCACAGAAGAACTAAACAGACGGGATAAGGCATCAGGCTTGGTGTTCTTGCTACCCGGACGGTAAGAAATCACAAACTCGAAACGAGCGAAAAACAACGCCCAACGAGCTTGACGGGCATTAAGTCGTTTGGCAGAACGGATGTACTCAAGGTTCTTATGGTCTGTCCAAACGACAAAAGGAACGGTCGCCCCTCCAACCACTGTCGCCATTCGCCTAGGGCTAAGCGGATGGCGAGCAGTTCACGGTTACCCACATCATAGTTGCGCTCAGATGGCGACAGGCGATGAGAAAATAAGCGCAAGGATGAACCTTATCGTCAGACTGGAAGCGCTGGGATAGAATGGCTCCCACGCCTACCTCTGAAGCGTCAACCTCGACAATGAATTGTCTAGTGACGTCAGGAGTAACGAGGATAGGAGCGGACGTAAAACGTTCTTTTAGAAGATCAAAAGCTCCCTGGGCGGAACCGGACCACTTAAAACACGTCTTGACAGAAGTAAGAGCTGTGAGAGGGGCAGCAACTTGACCGAAATTACGAATGAAACGCCGATAGAAATTAGCGAAACCTAAAAAGCGCTGCAACTCGACACGTGACCTTGGAACGGGCCAATCACTGACAGCTTGGACCTTAGCGGAATCCATCTGAATGCCTTCAGCGGAAATAACGGAACCGAGAAAAGTAACGGAGGAGACATGAAAAGAGCACTTCTCAGCCTTTACGTAGAGACAATTCTCTAAAAGGCGCTGTAGAACACGTCGAACGTGCTGAACATGAATCTCGAGTGACGGTGAAAAAATCAGGATATCGTCAAGATAGACAAAAACAAAGATGTTCAGCATGTCTCTCAGAACATCATTAACTAATGCCTGAAAAACAGCTGGCGCATTGGCGAGACCAAACGGCAGAACCCGGTACTCAAAATGCCCTAACGGAGTGTTAAACGCCGTTTTCCACTCGTCCCCCTCTCTGATGCGCACGAGATGGTAAGCGTTACGAAGGTCCAACTTAGTAAAGCACCTGGCTCCCTGCAGAATCTCGAAGGCTGATGACATAAGGGGAAGCGGATAACGATTCTTAACCGTTATGTCATTCAGCCCTCGATAATCCACGCAGGGGCGCAGAGTACCGTCCTTCTTCTTAACAAAAAGAACCCCGCCCCGGCCGGAGAGGAAGAAGGCACTATGGTACCGGCGTCAAGAGACACAGATAAATAATCCTCGAGAGCCTTACGTTCGGGAGCCGACAGAGAGTATAGTCTACCCCGAGGAGGAGTGGTCCCCGGAAGGAGATCAATACTACAATCATACGACCGGTGAGGAGGAAGGGAGTTGGCTCGGGACCGACTGAAGACCGTGCGCAGATCATGATATTCCTCCGGCACTCCTGTCAAATCGCCAGGTTCCTCCTGAGAAGTGGGGACAGAAGAAATGGGAGGGATGGCAGACATTAAGCACTTCACATGACAAGATACGTTCCAGGATAGGATAGAATTACAAGACCAATTAATAGAAGGATTATGACATACTAGCCAGGGATGACCCAAAACAACAGGTGTGAAAGGTGAACGAAAAATCAAAAAAGAAATAGTCTCACTGTGGTTACCAGATACTGTGAGAGTTAAAGGTAGTGTCTCAAATCTGATACTGGGAAGATGACTACCATCTAAGGCAAACATGGGCGTAGGCTTGTCTAACTGTCTGAAAGGAATGTTATGTTTCCGAACCCATGCTTCGTCCATGAAACAACCCTCAGCCCCAGAGTCAATCAAGGCACTGCATGTAGCACCCGAACCGGTCCAGCGTAGATGGACCGACATAGTAGTACAGGATCTAGATGAAGAGACCTGAGTAGTAGCGCTCACCAGTAGCCCTCCGCTTACTGATGGGCTCTGGCCTCTTACTGGACATGAATTAACAAAATGTCCATCAAATCCGCAATAGAGGCACAGGCGGTTGGTGATCCTCCGTTCCCTCTCCTTAGTCGAGATGCGAATCCCTCCCAGCTGCATGGGCTCAGTCTCAGAGCCAGAGGAGGGAGATGGTTGCGATGCGGAGCAGGGAAACACCGTTGATGCGAACTCTCTTCCACGAGCCTGGTGACGAAGATCTACCCGTCGTTCTATGCGGATGGCGAGAGCAATCAAAGAGTCCACACTGGAAGGAACCTCCCGAGAGAGAATCTCATCTTTGACCACTGTGTGGAGTCCCTCCAGAAAACGAGCGAGCAGCGCCGGCTCGTTCCAGTCACTAGAGGCAGCAAGAGTACGAAACTCTATAGAGTAATCCGTTATGGATCGATCACCTTGGCATAGGGAAGCCAGGGCCCTAGAAGCCTCCCCACCAAAAACTGAACGGTCAAAAACCCGAATCATCTCCTCTTTAAAGTTCTGGTAATTGTTAGAACAATCAGCCCTTGCCTCCCAGATAGCTGTGCCCCACTCTCGGGCCCGGCCAGTAAGGAGTGAAATGACGTAAGCAACCCGAGCTCTCTCTCTAGAGTATGTGTTGGGTTGGAGAGAGAACACAATCTCACACTGGGTGAGAAAGGAGCGGCACTCAGTGGGCTGCCCGGAGTAGCAAGGTGGGTTATTAACCCTAGGTTCTGGAGGCTCGGCAGGCCAGGAAGTAACAGGTGGCACGAGACGAAGACTCTGGAACTGTCCAGAGAGGTCGGAAACCTGAGCGGCCAGGTTCTCCACGGCATGGCGAGCAGCAGACAATTCCTGCTCGTGTCTGCCGAGCATGGCTCCTTGGATCTCGACGGCAGTGTTACGAGCCTCTGTAGTCGCTGGGTCCATTCCTTGGTCGGATCCTTCTGTTATGCAGGTGAATGAGGACCCAAAAGCGACTTGGCGAAACAGAGTCTTTAATCCAGTAAGAAACTTTACAAAACAAAAAGCATAATACTACTCGTAAAGACGAGAACAGACAGGAGACTTGATCGAGAACTGCAGGTTGCCTCGGGAAGGCACTTGAACCTAGCAGACTCAGACACCTGCTCACCACGCAGCATCTGAGGGAAACACGACACGACAGGGCAAAACATAGACACAGCACGGTGAATTATAGATGAGGATCCGACAGGGCAGGTACGGAAAACAAGGAGAGAAATAGGGACTCTAATCAGGGAAAAGGATCGGGAACAGGTGTGGGAAGACTAAATGATGATTAGGGGAATAGGAACAGCTGGGAGCAGGAACGGAACGATAGAGAGAAGAGAGAGCGAGAGAGTGAGAGAGGGAGGGGGAGAGAGAGGGATAGAAAGAGGGAAAGAACCTAATAAGACCAGCAGAGGGAAACGAATAGAAGGGGAAGCACAGGGACAAGACATGATAATTAATGACAAAACATGACACAACCTCAACAATAAACGGTTTAGTGACGTCAGGTGCAACAAGGATAGGAGCGGATGCAAAACGCTTCTTGAAGAGAACAGGACAACAATCATACGACCGGTGAGGAGGAAGGGAGTTGGTTCTGGACCGACTGAAGACCGTGCGCAGACCATGATACTCCTCCGGCACTCCTGTCAAATCACCAGGTTCCTCCTGAGAAGAGGGGACAGAACAAACAGGAGAAATAGCAGACATTAAACACTTCACATGACAAGAAACGTTCCAGGAAAGGATAGAATTACTAGACCAATCAAAAGAAGGATTATGACACACTAGCCAGGGATGACCCAAAACAACAGGTGTAAAAGGTGAACAAAAAATCAAAAAAGAAATGGTCTCACTATGGTTACCAGATACAGTGAGGGTTAAAGGTAGTGTTTCATATAATATACTGGGGAGAGGACTACCATCCAAGGCAAACATGACCGTGGGCTCCCCCTAACTGTCTGAGAGGAATGTCATGTTCCCGAGCGCAGGCTTCGTCCATAAAACAGCCCTCCGCCCCAGAGTCTATTAATGCACTGCAGGAAGCTGCCGATCCGGTCCAGCGTAGATGGACCGGTAAGGTAGTACAGGTACTTGACGGAGAGGACCGTCTAGTAGCGCTTATCAGTCGCCCTCCGCTTACTGATGAGCTCTGGCCTTTAACTGGACATGAAATGAAAAATGACCAGCGGAACCGCAATAGAGACAGAGGCGGTTGGTGATTCTCCGTTCCCTCTCCTTAGTCGAAATGCGAATACCCCCCCAGCTGCATGGGCTCAACACCTGAGTCAGTGGGAGAAGATGGTAGTGTCGGAGAGAGGGGAGACACGGTTAACGCGAGCTCTCTTCTATGAGCTCGGTGACGAAGATCTACCCGTCGTTCAATGCGAATAGCGAGTTCAATCAAAGAATCCACGCTGGATGGAACCTCCCGAGAGAGAATCTCATCCTTAACCTTAGCGTGGAGTCCCTCCAGAAAACGAGCGAGCAACGCCTGCTCGTTCCAGTTACTGGAGGCAGCAAGAGTGCGAAACTCTATAGAGTAATCCGTTATGGATCGATTACCTTGACATAGGGAAGACAGGGACCAGGAAGCTTCTTTCCCAAAAACTGAACGATCAAAAACCCTTATCATCTCCTCTTTAAAGTTCAGATAATTGTTAGTACACTCAGCGCTTGCCTCCCAGATAGCTGTGCCCCACTGCCGAGCCCGACCAGTAAGGAGTGATATGACGTAGGCAATCCGAGCTCTCTCTCTTGAGTATGTGTTGGGTTGGAGAGAGAACACTATATCACACTGGGTGAGAAAGGAGCGGCACTCAGTGGGCTGCCCAGAATAACATGGTGGGTTATTAACCCTAGGTTCCGGAGGCTCGGAAGACCCGGAAGTAGCTGGTGGCACGAGACGAAGATTCTGATACTGTCCTGAGAGGTCGGAGACCTGAGCGGCCAGGGTCTCAACGGCATGCCGAGCAGCAGACAATTCCTGCTCGTGTCTGCCGAGCATCGCTCCCTGGAACTCGAGAGTAGAGTAGAGAGAATCCATAGTCGCTGGGTCCATTCTTGGTCGGATCCTTCTGTTATGCAGGTGAATGAGGACCCAAAAGCAACTTGGCGAAAACAGAGTCTTTAATCCAGTAAAGTAAATCTACAATCATAAAGCATAATTCCACTCGTAATGACGAGAACAGACTGGAGACTCGATCATGAACTGCAGGTTGCCTCGGGAAGGCACTTGAACGTAGCAGACTCAGACACCTGCTCACCACGCAGCATCTGAGGGAAACACGACACGACAGGGCGATACACAGCACGGTGAACAATAGACAAGGATCCGACAGGGCAGAAACGGAAAACAAGGGGAGAAATAGGGACTCTAATCAGGGGGAAAGATAGGGAACAGGTGTGGGAAGACTAAATGATTGATTAGGGGAATAGGAACAGCTGGGAGCAGGAACGGAGCGATAGAGAGAAGAGAGAGAGGGAGGAAGAGAGAAAGAGGGGAACGAACCTAAAAAGACCAGCAGGGGGAAAACGAACAGAGGGAAAAGCAAAATGACAAGACAAAATAAGACAAAACATGACAAGTAAACTGTAGAGGTCACCTTTACCTGTATAGTGAGTAAACTGTAGAGGTCACCTTTACCTGTATAGTGAGTAAACTGTAGAGGTCACCTTTACCTGTATAGTGAGTAAACTGTAGAGGTCACCTTTACCTGTATAGTGAGTAAACTGTAGTGGTCACCTTTACCTGTATAGTGAGTAAACTGTAGAGGTCACCTTTACCTGTATAGTGAGTAAACTGTAGAGGTCACCTTTACCTGTATAGTGATCACCTTTACCTGTATAGTGAGTAAACTGTAGAGGTCACCTTTACCTGTATAGTGATCACCTTTTATTTGTATTACAGTGTCAGACCTGAGTATGATTTACCCATCATGCAGCAGTATTTACATTGATGCTTCCATACTGTATATACACAGTCACAGGGGTGCAACTTTGGTTTTGGAAGTGGAGGGGGACACCATTTTTATTTATTTTTTTGTCAGAGAAACCCTCCAAACAGCCTGTTTGACTGCTCAGAGTCGTCTGCATGGTCCTAAAGCAGCCTGTTGACTCGTTTTGTATCACATTACAATTATATAACTGGGGGGGGGGCAAAAAATGCAATTTCAGAATGTCCCCCGTCCCCAGGGAAAGGTGCATCCCTGGACAGTCGTGGTCTTGATTGTAATGGTAAAATTGCATCCCTGGACAGTCGTGGTCTAGATTGTAATGGTAAAATTGCATCCCTGGACAGTCGTGGTCTAGATTGTAATGGTAAAGTTGCATCCCTGGACAGTCGTGCTCTAGATTGTAATGGTAAAGTTGCATCCCTGGACAGTCGTGCTCTAGATTGTAATGGTAAAGTTGCATCCCTGGACAGTCGTGCTCTAGATTGTAATGGTAAAGTTGCATCCCTGGACAGTCGTGGTCTAGATTGTAATGGTAAAGGTGCATCCCTGGACAGTCGTGGTCTAG
>NW_025748182.1:7500-39344 GCF_021184085.1 Oncorhynchus gorbuscha | reverse complement strand
GGTGTTGTTTTCATTCCGGTCATGCATCAGAGATGGTGTTGTTTTCATTCCGGTCATGCATCAGAGATGGTGTTGTTTTCATTCCGGCCATGCATTAGAGATGGTGTTGTTTTCATTCCGGTCATTCATCAGAGATGGTGTTGTTTTCATTCCGGTCATTCATCAGAGATGGTGTTGTTTTCATTCCGGTCATGCATCAGAGATGGTGTTGTTTTCATTCTGGTCATACATCGGAGATGGTGTTGTTTTCATTCCGGTTATGGATCAGAGATGGTGTTGTTTTCATTCCGGTCATGCATCAGAGATGGTGTTGTTTTCAACCTGTCATGCATCAGAGATGGTGTTGTTTTCATTCCAGTCATGCATCAGAGATGGTGTTGTTGTCATTCCGGTCATGCATCAGAGATTCTGATGCTCTGAGCTCACCTGATTATCAATTACCTCTCTGTAAACCCTTAGTTCAGCTCACCTGATTATCAATGACCTCTCTGTAAACCCTTAGTTCAGCTCACCTGATTATCAATTACCTCTCTGTAAACCCTTAGTTCAACTCACCTGATTATCAATTACCATAGTAATTCTCCCACCTGCAGATGACTCATTCTCTCTAAAGTAGAGAGAGAAACTGAGAGAAAGACACAACGAAAGAACAAGAGAATGAGAGAGCACAAGAGTTAGTGAATAAATGAATGAGTACGTTTGTCATTGCTGGCAGGAAGCATTTCCATGGAGGAAAGCCTATCCCATATTCCCCTTTCCTCTCCTTCGGCCTGTCACCATGACAATTTGTATCTCTTACACCGGCTCCCGTCAGATGGATAGCCAGTTCGTGGGAGCCTCCTGAGGGTGATCACTGAAATATGGAGCATTTATCAAAGCTTTTTTAAATAAATGACTAGTCTTATTGGGAGCAGGCACTTAGCAGGACTCATCCCTCATACCATGCCTCTTATATGGCCCTATACATTACACACACAGATACGCACACACACGCGCACACACACACACACACACACACGCACGCACGCACACGCACACACACACACACACACACACACACACACACACACACACACACACACACACACACACACACACACACACACACACACACACACACACACACACACACACACACAATAATAAGGAAACAAGAACAAAGACAGAATACGGCAGACAGAGTGGGAGGGTCGTCACAACACACACACACACACACGCTCAAAACACATACACATTCTCAGAACATATACACCTACACACACTCAAAACACATACACACTCCCAAAACATATACACACACACTATACATGGATTTGCGTACATGCATGTGTCAGCTGTTGGGGCTGAGGTCTGGAGGTCCTGACAGCAGGACTCTGGGTTAATAAACCTCGCTTGCCTTGTTTCTTGTTTCAGCACCAGCTGTTCACAAGCCTTGAGATCTTTGTTGAGTGTGTGTGTGAGCGCTTGTTAGCTTGCGTGTGTGCCTAAGTCTGTGTATCCTCTGTGTACCATAGATTGTGTTTCTGTAAGTGAGATTGTCCGTTTTTCTGTCTCTTTCAGTGTGTGTGTGTGTGTGTGTGTGTGGGTGTGTGTGTGTGTGCACATACGTATGTGTGTGCATATGTGCATGAGTGTGTGTCTGTTTGTTTTCCTTTGATACCTTACACCCCGTGCCCAGTCCACTGCAGTGACCGCCTGCAGGCCAGTGGTCAACTAGGACAAATGATCCTCCCATAACCCAGCTGACTGTGATTGATCAACATGATCTGGTCTTTTTGTCTTTCCAAGCACAGCTCTTATCTATAGTACATCTACAATACATAAACCCAGTCTTACACAGAGTAGCTCTCTTAGATTGGAGCAAGGGATGAGGTCAATTCAATAAGAACACACATCAATGTACGAGTCAATTCAGGGACTGTTGAAATTACAACTGTGACTAGTTTCCAATAAGTCACCTGAAGAGATGGAGATGAACTTGAATTTAGCCCAACCGTGTCTGTCTGTCTGTCTGTCTGTCTGTCTGTCTGTCTGTCTGTCTGTCTGTCTGTCTGTCTGTCTGTCTGTCTGTCTGTCTGTCTGTCTGTCTGTCTGTCTGTCTGTCTGTCTGTCTGTCTGTCTGTCTGTCTGTCTGTGTCTGTCTGTCTGTCTGTCTGTCTGTCTGTCTGTCTGTCTGTCTGTCTGTCTGTCTACTATTTTGAGCTGGTGGTTGCTTTGGATCCAATGTTGTCATTCATTATGGCCTTTTACTTAGAGCAGGAGTCTTGACAGCATCTTTAAGGGGGTGAATGATAGTCAGAGGATTCTGCCTGTCTGCTCTGTTGCATAGTAGGCTAACCAGCAGCAGCTCAACTCATTGCAACAGCACATGACGCCCCAAGATGGTGCCAAGTTGAAGAAGTTAGAAAGTGCTTAGTAATATTATTTCTATTTCGCATGTCTATCTGCTTCTTCTTTTCATACAATCTATCTGCTTCTCTCTCTTTCATACAATCTATCTGCTTCTCTTTCACAGTTGCTTCTTCTCTCTCTCTTTCATACACATCTATCTCGCTCTCTCTCTCTCTCTTTCATACAATCTATCTGCTTCTCTCTCTCTCTCTCTTTCATACAATCTATCTGCTTCTCTCTCTCTCTCTCTTTCATACAATCTATCTGCTTCTCTCTCTCTCTCTCTTTCATACAATCTATCTGCTTCTCTCTCTCTTTCATACAATCTATCTGCTTCTCTTTCTCTTTCATACAATCTATCGGCTTCTCTCTTTCTCTTTCATACAATCTATCTGCTTCTCTCTCTCTCTCTCTTTCATACAATCTATCTGCTTCTCTTTCTCTTTCATACAATCTATCTGCTTCTCTCTCTCTTGCTCTTTCATACAATCTATCTGCTTCTCTCTCTCTTTCATACAATCTATCTGCTTCTCTTTCTCTTTCCATACAATCTATCTGCTTCTCTCTCTCTTGCTCTTTCATACAACCCATCTGCTTCTCTCTCTCTTTCATACAATCTATCTGCTTCTCTCTCTTTCATACAATCTATCTGCTTCTCTCTCTCTTTCATACAATCTATCTGCTTCTCTCTCTCTTTCATACACTCTATCTGCTTCTCTCTTCTTGCTCTTTCATACAATCTATCTGCTTCTCTCTCTCTTCATACAATCTATCTGCTTCTCTCTCTCTTTCATACAATCTATCTGCTTCTCTTTCTTTCATACAATCTATCTGCTTCTCTCTCTTTCATACAATCTCTATGCTTCTCTCTCTTTCATACAATCTATCTGCTTCTCTCTTTCATACAATCTATCTTCTTCTCTCTCTCTTTCATACAATCTATCTGCTTCTCTCTCTCTTCATACAATCTATCTGCTTCTCTCTCTCTTTCATACAATCTATCTGCTTCTCTCTCTCTTTCATACAATCTATCTGCTTCTCTCTCTCTCTTTCATACAATCTATCTGCTTCTCTCTCTCTTTCTTACAATCTATCTGCTTCTCTCTCTCTTTCATACAATCTATCTGCTTCTCTCTCTCTTTCATACAATCTATCTGCTTCTCTTTCTCTTTCATACAATCTATCTGCTTCTCTCTCTCTTTCATACAATCTATCTGCTTCTCTCTCGCTTTCATACAATCTATCTGCTTCTCTTTCGCTTTCATACAATCTATCTGCTTCTCTCTCTTTCATACAATCTATCTGCTTCTTCTCTCTTTCATACAATCTATCTGCTTCTCTTTCTCTTTCATACAATCTATCTGCTTCTCTCTCTCTTCATACAATCTATCTGCTTCTCTCTCTTTCATACAATCTATCTGCTTCTCTCTCTTTCATACAATCTATCTGCTTCTCTTTCTCTTTCATACAATCTATCTGCTTCTCTCTCTCTTCATACAATCTCTATGCTTCTCTCCTTTCATACAATCTATCTGCTTCTCTCTCTCTTTCATACAATCTATCTTCTTCTCTCTCTCTTTCATACAACCCATCTGCTTCTCTCTCTTCATACACCATCTATCTGCTTCTCTCTCTCTTTCATACAATCTATCTGCTTCTCTTCATACAATCTATCTGCTTCTCTCTCTCTTTCATACAATCTATCTGCTTCTCTCTCTTTTCTTACAATCTATCTGCTTCTCTCTCTCTCTTTCATACAATCTATCTGCTTCTCTCTCTCTTTCATACAATCTATCTGCTTCTCTCTCTTTCATACAATCTATCTGCTTCTCTCTCTCTTTCATACAATCTATCTGCTTCTCTCTCGCTTTCATACAATCTATCTGCTTCTCTTTCTCTTTCATACAATCTATCTGCTTCTCTCTCTCTTTCATACAATCTATCTGCTTCTCTCTCTCTTTCATACAATCTATCTGCTTCTCTTTCTTTCATACAATCTATCTGCTTCTCTTCTTTCATACAACCTATCTGCTTCTCTCTCTCTTTCATACAATCTATCTGCTTTCTCTCTCTTCATACAATCTATCTGCTTCTCTCTCTCTCTCTCTTTCTCTCACTCTCTCTCCCTTTTCTCTCTCGCTCTCTGTCCCTAACTTTAACTTTCTCTCTCTTTCTCTTTCTTTCTTTCTTTCTTTCTTTCTTTCTTTCTTTCTAACTCTCTCTGTCTCTCTCTCTCTCTCTCTCTCTCACTCTTTCTCTCTCTCTCTCGCTCTCTCTCTCTCCCTCTCTCTCTCTCTCTCTCTCTCTCTCTCTCTCTCTCTCTCTCTCTCTCTCTCTCTCTCTCTCTCTCTCTCTCTCGCTCTCTCTCCCTCACTTTCGCTTTCTCTCTTTCTCTTTCTTTCTTTCTTTCTAACTCTCTCTCTCTCTCTCTCTCTCTCTCTCTCTCTCTCTCTCTCTCTCTCTCTCTCTCTCTCTCTCTCTCTCTCTCTCTCTCTCTCTCTCTCTCTCTCACTCTCTCTCTCTCTCCCTCTCTCTCGCTCTCTTTCTCTCTCTCCCTCTGTCTCGCTCTCTGTCTCTCTCTCTCTCTCTCTCTCTCTCTCTCTCTCTCTCTCTCTCTCTCTCTCTCTCTCTCTCTCTCTCTCTCTCTCTCTCTCTCTCTCTCTCTCTCTCTCCTCTCTCCCTCTCTCTCTACTCTCTTTCTCTCTCTTTCTCTCTCTCTCTCTCTCTCTCTCTCTCTCTCTCTCTCTCTCTCTCTCTCTCTCTCTCTCTCTCTCTCTCTCTCTCTCTCTCTCTCTCTCTCTCTCTCTCTCTCTCTCTTCTCTCTCTCTCTCTCTCTCTCTCTCTCTCTCTCTCTCTCTCGCTCTCTCTCTCTCTCTCTCTCGCTCTCTCTCTCTCTCTTTCTCTCTCGCAATTCAATGTTAATTTAAGGGGATTTATTGGAATGGAAAACATGTTTACATTGCCAAAACAAGTGAAACAAAAAGTGAAATAGACAATAAAAGTTAACAGTAAACGTTACACTCACAAAGTTCCAAAATAATTAAGACATTTCAAATGTGTTGTCACAATGTTTAAATTGGTTGGACGAAGTTGAAGTAGATTGTAATTTGATGATAAATTGACAGGCACCGCATTGATTATATGCAACGCAGGACAAGCTAGTTAACCTAGTAATATCATCAACCATGTATAATTAGCTAGTGATTATGTGAAGATTGATTGTGTTTTATAAGATAAGATTAATGCTAGTTAGTAACTTACCTTGGCTCCTTGCTGCACTCGTGTGGATTGCAATGTAATTGACCATTACCGGCGTCCAAAAAAGCAAACCCAAAATCGCCATGCCGCTCGACCTGTAGTCGAAGCTTCCTTAGGGTTGGGTCAGTCACTGTGGTCAGGTATTCTGCCACTGTGTACTCTGTTTAGGGCCAAATAGCATTCTAGTTTGCTATGTTTTTTTTGGTAAATTCTTTCCAGTGTGTCAAGCAATTGTCTTTGTGTTTTCTCACAATTTTGTTGGGTCTAATTATGTTGCTGTCCTGCTCTGTGGGGTCTGTTTGTGTTTGTGAACAGAGACCCAGGACCAGCTTGCTTAGGGACTCTTTCTCCAGGTTAATTTCTCTGTAGGTGATGGCTTTGTTATGGAAGGTTTGAGAATCGCCTCCTTTTAGGTGGTTGTAGAATCTCTCTCTGTCTCTGTCTCTGACCCACACACATGCATGCAAGTACACATGGGCACATTCACTCACTCACACACACGCACACGCACACACACACAAACAGCCCTTTCCTACTGACAACCAGGCATCCTAGTTTCAGCAGAGCCATTATGGTGAGAGATGTGTTTGGAGACAGAGAGATACCTGATCCTATCACAAGACAAACACTAGGAAGGAGAGATGTAAACTCTTCCAACTCTCTCCTCTCCCCCGTAAACAGCGCCTGTTTTTAGATCAGCTTTTTCCTCTGTCTCTCCCATGTAGACTAGACCTGTTCTCCAATCGGCCCTCTCCTCTCCTCTCCTCTCCTCTCCTCTCCTCTCCTCTCCTCTCCTCTCCTCTCCTCTCCTCTCCTCTCCTCTCCTCTCCTCTCCTCTCCTCTCCTCTCTCTCTCCTCTCCTCTCCCTCTCCTCTCCCTGTAGACTAGACCTGTTCTCAGATCCGCTCATCAATAACCTCCCTGTGTGTCATTGTAGTTCAAACATGGCCTGTTCATTAGACTGATTTACAGGCTTCTTAAACATGAAGTGACAGGCAGCAGATAAAGTTGATAAACATCTGACCTTGAAACAAACACTGACAGACACTGTCCATACTCTGCTGTTTTCATCCACCGTGTCATCTGACCCTGAAACAAACACTGACAGACACTGTCCATACTCTGCTGTTTTCATCCACCGTGTCATCTGACCCTGAAACAAACACTGACAGACACTGTCCATACTCTGCTGTTTTCATCCACCGTGTCATCTGACCCTGAAACAAACACTGACAGACACTGTCCATATTCTGCTGTTTTCATCCACCGTGTCATCTGACCCTGAAACAAACACTGACAGACACTGTCCATACTCTGCTGTTTTCATCCACCGTGTCATCTGACCCTGAAACAAACACTGACAGACACTGTCCATACTCTGCTGTTTTCATCCACCGTGTCATCTGACCCTGAAACAAACACTGACAGACACTGTCCATACTCTGCTGTTTTCATCCACCGTGTCATCTGACCCTGAAACAAACACTGACAGACACTGTCCATACTCTGCTGTTTTCATCCACCGTGTCATCTGACCCTGAAACAAACACTGACAGACACTGTCCATACTCTGCTGTTTTCATCCACCGTGTCATCTGACCCTGAAACAAACACTGACAGACACTGTCCATACTCTGCTGTTTTCATCCACCGTGTCATCTGACCCTGAAACAAACACTGACAGACACTGTCCATACTCTGCTGTTTTCATCCACCGTGTCATCTGACCCTGAAACAAACACTGACAGACACTGTCCATACTCTGCTGTTTTCATCCACCGTGTCATCTGACCCTGAAACAAACACTGACAGACACTGTCCATATTCTGCTGTTTACATCCACCGTGTCATCTGACCCTGAAACAAACACTGACAGACACTGTCCATACTCTGCTGTTTTCATCCAATCGTGTCATCTGACCCTGAAACAAACACTGACAGACACTGTCCATATTTCGCTGTTTACATCCACCGTATCATCTGACCCTGAAATGAACACTGACAGACACTGTCCATATACTCTGCCAGCTATCCACCGTAAATATCTGACCCTGAAACAAACACTGACAGACACTGTCCATACTCTGCTGTTTTCATCCACCGTTCACCCAGCTGTTATCTGACCCTGAAACAAACACTGACAGACACTGTCCATACTCTGCTGTTTTTCATCCACCGTGTCATCTGACCCTGAAACAAACACTGACAGACACTGTCCATATATTCTGCTGTTTACATCCACCGTTCACCCAGCTGTTATCTGACCCTGAAACAAACACCGACAGACACCGTCCATATTCTGCTGTTTACAAACAGAACATTCTCCACCCCTGCCTGGGAAACTCTAAGGTGTCACCATGTTTATACACAGAGGTCTAGATACGTTCTGTCACCTGCACCACTGGCAGGAATATACATACGCTTATGCTGTTGTGTGTGTTTAGGTAGTAATGTGTGCATGGATATATTTGTTTGAATGTGTGTTTACATAGCATATCATGGTGTATATTATATTGTATCTATTATATCTGTGTGTGTGTGCTAATGTGTATGGTAATGTTTAGTAATGTTTGTGTGTGTGTCCATGCATCAGAGTCTCTGTGTGTTTGTGTCAATGCGTCACACCTGTGTGTGTGCGTGTGTGTGTGTACATTTGTCCAGTCTGTGTGTGTGTGTGTCCGTGCGTCAAGTCTGTGTGTGTGTGCGTGTGTCTGTGTGTGTGTGTGTGTGTGTGTGTCTGTGTGTGTGTGTGTGTGTGTGTGTGTCCGTGCTGCGTTCAGGCAGAGTGAGTGCTTTCTCCTCTGTGTTCTGGAAGGTCATGTGATTGTGAGGACTGGGTTGGCTGGCTGATATAAACTAGTAATGGCAGTTCTGGTGTTGAGCTCTGTCAGCAGGCAGGTAGCAGTTAGCCCATGATAATAGTTGACACAGACTGGCAGCTTTGTTCAGCCAGACCACCGTGCGGAGAACGTTTATCGGGAATAACGCTGTTGAGGCAGTTAAGAAAACTGTAGAAATTACAATAACTTGAGTGATGCTAATATCATGTAGCTTGGGTTTGTGAGATTAGGCTGAGCAATGTAATTGGGAAATGTTAGCATGAATACAGTAGCTGTTTAGTTTTTTGTGCAGTCAGCATGATGGCTACTTAAATGTATTTGTTTTGACTGCTGCCAGTGTGAACGTTAGCGTGAGTTGCACCTTTCATCCAGGCCTTGCTACTTCACTTCGCTACAACACTTTTCTGTACCTCTGGTCCTTCTGTAGCTCAGATGGTAGAGCATGGTGCTTGTAACGCCAGGGTAGTGGGTTCGATTCCTGGGACCACCTGTACGTAGAATGTATGCACACATGACTGTAAGTCGCTTTGGATAAAAGCGTCTGCTAAATGGCATATATTATATATATTACTTCATCATGGTCCCCTCTTCAGAACACTGTGTTAAAAACCACATTGGAGTCAATACCTTTTTCTGAAACCCTGAAATGGAATCAGATCATCAGGAAGCTAAGCTGCACATGGCTAAGGGAGTCCGTAGAAAGTGTAGAGGAGAAGACAGCAGCCAGACCAAACCAAACCAGTGAGGAGCTCTGTGTGAGGACTGAGCAACCGTGTTTAATAAAGGAGGTCTGAGGGAGGCCTGATTACACTAAGGAGCCACACGGGGGTTCTCTAATGAGAGCACACCCCACATCACATCCATATCCCATACCCAAGAAATAGGCTGCTGGGAACAGGCCCCTCCTCACATGATACACTCTGTCTCATCACACTCTCACCCACTTAGATTAGTATGCTCAGTGGGTGACAAAACTAGGCTGGTTGGAGAGGGGGAAAGAGAGGGGAGACAGAGGATGGAGTGGAGGGTTGAAGAAATTTAGAGATGTAAGAGAGTGACAGATGGAAAAGGATGAATGGAGAGAAAGACATGGTGATGAAAGTAAACAAATGAATGGACAGAATGACATGGTGAGGAAGGTGAGAGGATGAATGGAGAGAATGACATGGTGATGAAGTGAAACGAATGAATGGAGAGAATGACATGGTGATGAAGGTGAGAGGATGAATGGAGAGAATGACATGGTGATGAAGTGAAACGAATGAATGGAGAGAATGACATGGTGATGAAGGTGAGAGGATGAATGGAGAGAATGACATGGTGATGAAGGTGAGAGGATGAATGGAGTGAATGACATGGTGATGAAGTGAAACGAATGAATGGAGAGAATGACATGGTGATGAAGGTGAGAGGATGAATGGAGAGGTGAAAGGATGAATGGAGAGAATGACATGGTGATGAAGGTGAAAGGATGAATGGAGAGAAAGACATGGTGATGAAAGGAATGTGAGAGAAGGAGAAGAGAGGAAATGACTAGGGGTAGAGAGTAGAGGAGTAAATATGCATGGCATGTCTGCCTGTGGCTCTCACCCCCTGACAGGACAGTGTATCCCATCATGCAGTGGGTGTGCGTGTTCTGGGCCCTGCTCTCTCTCTGCGTCGGTCTTATTTAGGAGAGCAGCGGACTAGTGCAGAGCCTGGCGCCTCCTCATCTAAATTCATAACATATGACCTAATGTGCACACCAGGGGGGAGATAACTGTTGTCCATTGCTTCACTGAGAAAGGGAGAAAGAATGGTACAGAATGAGGGAGAGAGTGTGTGTAAATGCAACATGCAATTAGTTCTATGATTATATTGTTTTTGAAATCATTTAGTCCCTGGCAGTTCCCATCCCTAGTGTGTGTGTGTTTGTGAGTGCATGCGGTTGTGTGTGTTTGCGTGTACGTGTGTGTGTGTGTGTGTGTACACACGATCCATACACAATCTCTTTTACCTCCTATTGTTTAACTGATTGGAAACCTGCTCTTATCTGTTCAACTCTGTCGGACTTAGGGACACACAGTTGAGTGGGCTGACCCAGGACCAGTCAGCAGCTGGGCTAACCTGGGTCCAGTGGTGGTGGTTTCCCCCTAGGCCTTTACCTCTCCCGTCCCTGCTGGTTGCAGTCCTGGCGGAAATTCAGCTCACTGCTTTCATTTTGCTGCTTGGTTGCTAACTGGAGATTTGAGCGCTACACCACATTAGCATAAGCTATTATTGTGTTTCTATGATAGCATGCATTTCTCCTGGTGATATTCTCTTTTGACATGGTTACTTCTCGGGTTTTTGTTTAAGCGCATATTTTCTTGTTAGGGCTATTTGGTCCTTACTTATTTACTCTATTTTACTAGCTCCACTTCCAAGGGGTGCTGTGATTTATGAAACATGACCCGCCAAACCACACTTCTTAACACCTGCCCGCTTAACACTGAAGCCAGCCGCATCAATGTGTCGAAGGAAACACCGTTCAACTGACGACTGAGGTCAGCCTGCAGGTGCCTGGCTTGCCACAAGGAGTCGCTAGAGCACGATGAGCCAAGTAATGCCCCACCAACCAAACACTCCCTAACCCGGTTGCTGCCTCTAACACTGCAATGCATTGCCTTAGGCCACTGCGCCACTCGAGAGGCCCGAGTAATGGTTTTAAACAGAAGGAATGAGGACATCTTTCATTTTCACAAAAACCCCAGCCACAAAGGGTACTTGTAAAATATATGCACACAGACACACACATGCATGTTTACATGAATGCATGCACGTACACAAGTACACACACGTACACACACGCTGTTTCCAGCACAAGAATGCTCTATTTTAAGACACTTGTCGACTTAGCGAGAGAATTAAGATAAACATTGAATTATCTGGAGCAGAGCCCAAAGATAAAAGGTCCACTGATAGACTGGAACAGGCAGGACCGGGAGAAGATGGTCTGGAACAGGCAGGACCGAGAGAAGATTGCCTGGAACAGGTAGGACCGAGAGAAGATTGCCTGGAACAGGCAGGACCGAGAGAAGATTGCCTGGAACAGGCAGGACCAAGAGAAGATTGCCTGGAACAGGCAGGACCAAGAGAAGATGGCCTGGAGCAGGCAGGACCAAGAGAAGATGGCCTGGAACAGGCAGGACCAAGAGAAGATGGCCTGGAACAGGCAGGACCAAGAGAAGATGGTCTGGAACAGGCAGGACCGAGAGAAGATTGCCTGGAACAGGCAGGACCGAGAGAAGATTGCCTGGAACAGGCAGGACCGAGAGAAGATTGCCTGGAACAGGCAGGACCAAGAGAAGATTGCCTGGAACAGGCAGGACCAAGAGAAGATGGCCTGGAGCAGGCAGGACCGAGAAGAAGATTGCCTGGAACAGGCAGGACCAAGAAGAAGATTGCCTGGAACAGGCAGGACCAAGAGAAGATGGCCTGGAGCAGGCAGGACCGAGGGAAGATGGCCTGGAACAGGCAGGACCGAGGGAAGATGTCCTGGAACAGGTAAGACAAAGAGAAGATGGCCTGGAGCAGGCAGGACCAAGAGAAGATGGCCTGGAACAGGCAGGACCAAGAGAAGATGGCCTGGAACAGGCAGGACCAAGAGAAGATGGCCTGGAACAGGCAGGACCAAGAGAAGATGGCCTGGAACAGGCAGGACCAAGAGAAGATGGTCTGGAACAGGCAGGACCGAGGGAAGATGGCCTGGAAGAGGCAGGACCAAGAGAAGATGGCCTGGAACAGGTAGGACTGAGGGAAGTTGGCCTGGAACAGGCAGGACAGAGAGAAGATTGCCTGGAACAGGCAGGACCAAGAGAAGATTGCCTGGAACAGGCAGGACCAAGAGAAGATGGCCTGGAGCAGGCAGGACCGAGGGAAGATGGCCTGGAACAGGCAGGACCGAGGGAAGATGTCCTGGAACAGGTAAGACAAAGAGAAGATGGCCTGGAGCAGGCAGGACCAAGAGAAGATGGCCTGGAACAGGCAGGACCAAGGGAAGATGGCCTGGAACAGGCAGGACCAAGAGAAGATGGCCTGGAACAGGCAGGACCAAGAGAAGATGGCCTGGAACAGGCAGGACCAAGAGAAGATGGTCTGGAACAGGCAGGACCGAGGGAAGATGGCCTGGAAGAGGCAGGACCAAGAGAAGATGGCCTGGAACAGGTAGGACTGAGGGAAGTTGGCCTGGAACAGGCAGGACCAAGAAGAAGATGGCCTGGAACAGGCAGGACCAAGAGAAGATGGCCTGGAACAGGCAGGACCAAGAGAAGATGGCCTGGAACAGGTATGACTGAGGGAAGTTGGCCTGGAACAGGTAGGACTGAGGGAAGTTGGCCTGGAACAGGCAGGACCAAGAGAAGATGGCCTGGAACAGGTAGGACTGAGGGAAGTTGGCCTGGAACAGGCAGGACCAAGAGAAGGTGGCCTGGAACAGGCAGGACCAAGAGAAGGTGGCCTGGAACAGGCAGGACCAAGAGAAGGTGGCATGACACAGGCAGAACTGGGGGAAGATGGCCTGGAACAAGTAGAAGATGGCCTGGAACAGGCAGGACCAAGAGAAGGTGGCATGACACAGGCAGAACTGAGGGAAGATGGCCTTGAACAAGTAGAGATGGCCTGGAACAAATAAATCAAAAAATAAAATAATTTTCTCTACTATTATTCTGGCCATTTCACAATAAAGTGGTGATCCTAACTGACTAAAGAACAGTGCATTTTTACTCAGATTAAATGTCAGGAATTGGGAAAAACTGAGTTTAAATGTATTTGGCAAGGTGCATGTAAACTTCTGACTTCAACTGGAGCTAGCTTCAATGATTCAATGAAGAAGAGAGCCAAGCAGCGATTAATAATGATTGAACAAATATCCAATAGGCCTACATAGGCAGCAACTATTGGTGAATCGGAGAACCTTAACAGTGACGTTTTCGTTAATGGCACACCGTGGAAGAACTGTCCATGGTCCTGGCTGGTTGGTGGCAGCCAGTGCTGGCTTCTTCTTTGGCGTTGAGAATGGTACGTCCCACTCCCATCTAGCTCTTTCTGTTCTCCATGTTTGGCCCTGCCAATAACTCTTCAGTGAGCTCTCACCAATGGCCACTCACAGCCATTTTTTTCACTTGCCTCCAGGCCCTCATCAGATAACTTTTGCATTCTGAATTTTTACCCATGCGGGCCTGGTCCTTAGTTATTTTTCTCATGTATTGGCAGTTGGTAATTCTAATAATTCTATTAATTTGATGTTGCTACGTTAAACAAATGATTGGCATGTAGCTAGCAAGCAGATATTCAATGATGATGAGAGACAAGAACATCAAAAATAAGGATTTAATAAATAAATAAAAAATATACATTTTTATATTGTAGATTTGTAGTGTTGTAATAATGTTATATGATGTACTGTGTTATCTTTTTGTTTTTATATGTAATGTACTGTGCATTCGGAAAGTATTCAGACCCCTTGATATTTTTCACATTTGTTACATGACAGGGTTAAATTATTATTATTTTCATCAGTTTACAAAGTACCCCATAATGACAAAGCAAACAACTGTTTTTGAAATGTTTGCAAATTTATTAAAACATTTTTTGGGAAATATCACATTTACTTAAGTATCCAGACCCTTTACTCCAGTACTATTATAAAATGGATTAAATTGCAAACCCAATAGTAGCTTTGAAAAATAATGTGCTTTTTTCGGAGGAGATTAAGTTGATTAATTTCCTGTCTGGGATGCAGGACAGTGGAATTATGACATTAACACGTCATGGTATTTTGCGGGGTTGTCCCACAACCAAGTCAACCAATCAGCCGCAAGGATCAAATAACCCGTTTTATAGACCCGTAATGAGACACACACACACATCAGGATTCCCTGCTAATGTGGACAGTTATTCTACCATCTTCAAAGTGCGCATCAGAATTTGGTAAGAACAAAGCACTTTGTTGCATCCTGGGTTACATGTTCTGTTAAGATGAATTATGATAATCTTAATGGGATTCCTGCCATTCTGAGGACCGTGGGTGGACGCCCTAGCCAGGTTACACCCAATGCATATGGGTCGGTACATTCTTCAAATGTCTGAGTAGATCAAAATGCTGCCAGTTATTTTCATAACGGAAACCTGACACACACACACACAGACACGCCACGCCACGCACGCACACACACACACACACACACACACACACACACACACACACACACACACACACACACACACACACACACACACACACACACACACACACACACACACACACACACACACACACACACACACACACACACACACAGGGAAAGGATGCTCCTCTGAAGCTTACTGCCCCCTCCACTTCTTTACCATCCTGTTTATTTTCTCTCTGCTAATGACGGTGGCGAAGTGAAGACCATCTATCTCTCCAGAGATAAGAACCAGGAGGGCCCTCCACTCCCTCTATCTCTACCCCATTAACTCCTCTCCACAGGGTGATTCAGCTACGAATCATGGCTGTAGCCTAGCTGCCTGGTCACGCGAACCCATTATTAAGTGTTAATGTCAGCTCGGGGGCCTTGCCACTTACTAAGACCAGTGTATGGCTCTGTTTGCTGTTGCCGAGCTGTTCTTGGCCCAGCACGTCTTTCCATAAGTCATTTCCCTGGTGTGTGTGTGTGTGTGTGTGTGTGTGTGTGTGTGTGTGTGTGTGTGTATATGTGTGTGTGTGTGTGTGTGTGTGTGTGTGTGTGTGTGTGTGTGTGTGTGTGTGTGTGTGTGTGTGTGTGTGTGTGTGTGTGTGTGTGTGATGGATAGGCAGCATGGCAGTACGGGTGGGACTGGAAGGGAATAGCCTTAAATGAGAATGTAGCATTGAGGTGTGACTACTGTAGATCGTATTTGTGTTAATGATTCATTTTCAAGGCTATTAACAGGGTATTCAATCAAGAAAATTAGTGTAATACATATTTTAAAATTACAGTTTTCATGCAATTCATGCAACAACACCAAGCAGGTACAAGCACCTGTCCTGGCGTTGTGTCAGATGAGCGTCAGTCAATGATTCCCTCGTTAGTCCGTCTCTAATAGGGCAACATTCCCAATCCCATCGTACTCCAGGCTGGCCTGCTTCCTTTCCCTATTTCCCTTGTCTGATTCAGCCCTTTATTTTTAGCAGCATGTCACTGAGCTCCTGAGGTGGAAGAGGCCCCACTGACAATCCTCTTCTCTCTCTCCCCTCACTACCTCCTCAGAGAGGAAGATGTCAGTGGGGAGAGGAAGGCGCTGTGTATTTGTAATTGTATAGAATTAGGCTCAGATATTCCTCAGTGGAAATCATATAGTTTTGACAGTTGCTGTATATGAGGGTCAACTGTTATAAATCACATGTTCTAGTGATGGTGTAAAGAACATGTTGCAGATAGAACCACACTGAGCTAGTGGTGGAGTATGGAACATGTTGCAGATAGAACCACACTGAGCTGAGTGGTGGAGTAAAGAACATGTTGAAGATAGAACCACACTGAGCTAGTGGTGGAGTATGGAACATGTTGAAGATAGAACAACACTGAGCTAGTGGTGGAGTATGGAACATGTTGAAGATAGAACCACACTGAGCTAGTGGTGGAGTATGGAACATGTTGAAGATAGAACCACACTGAGCTAGTGGTGGAGTATGGAACATGTTGCAGATAGAACCACTGAGCTAGTGGTGGAGTAAAGAACATGTTGAAGATAGAACCACTGAGCTAGTGGTGGAGTATGGAACATGTTGAAGATAGAACCACACTGAGCTAGTGGTGGAGTAAAAGAACATGTTGAAAGATGAGAACCACTGAGCTAGTGGTGGGTATGGAACATGTTGAAGATAGAACCACACTGAGCTAGTGGTGGGTATGGAACATGTTGAGAGATAGAACCACACTGAGCTGGTGGTGGGTATGGAGGACATGTTGAAGATGGAGCCACACTGAGCTAATGGTGGAGTAAAGAACATGTTGAAGATAGAGACCACACTGAGCTAGTGGTGGAGTATGGAACATGTTGCAGATAGAACCACACTGAGCTAGTGGTGGAGTAAAGAACATGTTGAAGATAGAACCACACTGAGCTAGTGGTGGGTATGGAACATGTTGAAGATAGAACCACACTGAGCTAGTGGTGGAGTATGGAACATGTTGAAGATAGACCACACTGAACTAGTGGTGGAGTAAAGAACATGTTGAAGATAGAACCACACTGAGCTAGTGTGGTGGAGTATGGAACATGTTGAAGATAGAACCACACTGAGCTAGTGGTGGAGTAAGAACATGTTGAAGATAGAACCACACTGAGCTAGTGGTGGGTATAGGACATGTTGAAGATAGAACCACACTGAGCTAGTGGTGGAGTATGGAACATGTTGATAGAACCACACTGAGCTAGTGGTGGGTATGGAACATGTTGCAAGATAGAAATACACTGAGCTAGTGGTGGAGTAAAGAACATGTTGCAGATAGAACCACACTGAGCTAGTGGTGGAGTATGGAACATGTTGTAGATAGAACCACACTGAGCTACTGGTGGAGTAAGGAATATGTTGCAGATAGAACCACACTGAGCTAGTGGTGGAGTAAGAACATGTTGCATATAGAACCACACTGAGCAGAGTGGTGGAGTATGGAGCATGTTGTAGATAGAACCACACACTGAGCTAGTGGTGGAGTACGGGAACAGATAAGACCACACTGGGCTACTGGTGGAGTAAAACATGTTTAGATAGAACCACTGAGCTACTGGTGGAGTAAGTGCGAGATAGAACCACACTGAGCTACTGGTGGGTAAAGAACATGTTGCAGATAGAACCACACTGAGCTACTGGTGGAGTAAGGGCTTATGTTGCAGATAGATCCACGCTGAGCTTTACTACTGAATTATTACAGGATCAGAAGACACACACACACACACACACACACACACACACACACACACACACACACACACACACACACACACACACACACACACACACACACACACACACACACACACACACAAACACACACAAACAACACACAAAACACACACACACACACCGTCCTCCAGACTAATTTTCCCTCACCCACATCCCACTCTCTCTTCTCTGTTCATGTTGACCTCTAATATGCTAATGCCCTAATGTCTCTGCTTCCCTCCTCTATTTATCACCCAGACACCCTCTCTCACACACACACACACACACACACACACACACACACACACACACACACACACACACACACACACACACACACACACACACACACACACACACACACACACACACACACACACACACACACACACACACACTCTCTCTCTCTCAAATTCAAGCTGCTTTATTGGCATGAAAACATTGTGTCAATATTGCCAAAGCAACAATGTGTACAATATACATTGTAACAAAATTATAAATGATAGTAAATAATTATAGAAAATGGTAGTAAATAATAATACAAAATAAATACAAAAATAATAACAATAAAATGGTAACAGTCAATAGTAGAAATGTAATGAATATAAAATCTAATTATGGAAAATGAAACTATAACTAACTTATAACTAAATAACGGGTCATCTTCTTCTTTATATCAGTACAACAACTACAATCATCATTACTACGACTATACTACCATCACTAAACTGTTATCATTACCATTACCAACCATATTTGGAATGATACACATACATACTCTCTCTCTCTCTCTCTCTCTCTGTCTAACATATACACACTCTCTCTCTAACACTCTCTCTGTCTATTCCACTGAGAGGTAGTGTATTTTTCTTCCTGTGTGATCTCATGGAGAGTGTTACGACTGCAGCGTAAGCTAGAGGCCCTAGGTCTCCGGGCCTGCTCCCATCAGACTGAAGGAGATTGTAAACTGTTACACTGGAAAACGTTCTGTCTTATGTAATGACTGTGGCAGCGCTGTGAGGAGATGCTCAGATTGACAGAGTAAATGAACTGGACAAGCAGGAGCTGGAATATTACTGACGCCCCTCTCACTATAGGGCCCACTACTCACAGCCTGCAGGCAGTAGGAGGCAGCAGCAGGGAAATGTCCTCCATACTATACGGCTCTTATCTGGCATGGCTTATATTTACAGGGTAAAGCCAGAGATATTAGGGTGGAGAGACAGTGCAGTGACGAGGATGCTGGAGGGAGTTCCTCTGTAGTTTAATCCTTTTCCTCTCCTGAAGAAAGCTCTAAATCCTGCCAGAGATCCCCAGTGGACCCGGCAGCTCTCTCCCTTTCTTTCCATCTTTCTCCTCTCTCTGCTCTCTCCTCTCTCTGCTCTCTTTCTCTCTCTTCTCCTCTGCTCTTCCTCTCTCCTCTCTCTACTCCCTCTTTCTCTCTTCCTCCTTCTCTCTGCTCCCTCTCTCTTTCTCTCTCCTCTCTCACTCTCTCTTTCTCTCTCCTCTCTCTGCTCTCTCCTCTCTCTCTGCTCCTCTCCTCTCTCTGCTCTCTCATTATCTCTCCTCTCTCTCCTCTCTCTACTCTCTTTCTCTCTCCTCTCTCTGCTCTCTCTTTCTATCTCCCTCTCTCTGCTCTCTCTTTCTCGCTCTTTCTTCTCTCTCTTTCTCTGTCTATCTCTCTGCTCTCTCTTTCTCTCGCCTCTCTCTTTCTCTCTCATCTTTCTGCTCTCTCCTCTCTCTGCTCTCTCTCTCCTCTCTCTGCTCTCTCCTCTCTGCTCTCCTCTCTCTGCTCTCTCTTTCTCTCTCTCTCTCTCTCTGTTCCCTCTTTCTCTCTCCTCTCTGCTCTCCTCCTCTCTCTGCTCTCTCCTTCTCTCTCCTCTCTGCTCTCTTTCCTCTCTGTTCTCTCTCTGCTCTCTCCCTCTCTGTTCAGCTTTTCTCTCTCCTCTCTCTCTTTGTTTCTCTCTTTCTCTCCTCTCTGTGAAAATCTCTCTCCATCTCTGCTCTCTCTTTCTCTCTGCTCTCTCTTTCTTCTCATCTTTCTGCTTTCTCTCTTCTCTCTGCTCTCTGCTTTTCTCTCTCCTCTCTCTGCTCTCTCTTTCTCTCTCCTCTCTCTGCTTCCCCCTTTCTCTCTCCCTCTCTGCTCTCTTTGCTCTCTCTGCTCTCTCTTTCTCTCTCCTCTCTCTGCTCTCTCTTTCTCTCTCCTCTCTGTTCTCTCTTTCTTTCTCTCTCTCTGCTCCCTCTTTCTCTCTCCACTCTGCTCTCTATTTCTCTGCTCTCTCTTTCTCTCTCCTCTCTCTCTCTCTCTTTCTCTCTCCTCTCTCTGCTTCCTCTTTCTCTCTCCTCTCTTTGCTCCCTCTTTTTCTCTCTCCACTCTCTTATCTCTCTCTTCTCTCTCTCTCTCTGCTCTCTCTTTCTCTCTCCTCTCTCTGCTCCCCTCTTTCTCACTCCTTTCTGCTCTACTAATCTTGTTGTGCAGGTTTCTCAGAGGCCTCCCCTCTATCTCTCTGCTTTGCTACAGTCACTGCACACCAAGTCCTATCAGTGTAATGGAGTCTGTCTGTCTGTCTGTCTGTCTGTCTGTCTGTCTGTCTGTCTGTCTGTCTCTTCTCTGTTCTCTCTTTCTTTCTCTCTCTCTGCCCCCTCTTTCTCTCTCCACTCTTTGCTCTCTCTTTCTCTCTGCTCTCTCCTCTCTCTGCTCTCTCTGCTCTCCTGCTCTATCTTTCTCTCTCCTCTCTCTGCTTCCTCTTTCTCTCTCCTCTCTTTGCTCCTCTTTCTCTCTCCCTCTCTGCTCTCTCTTTTCTCTCTCTCTCTGCTCTCTCTTTCTCTCTCCTCTCTCTGCTCCTCTTTCTCCTCCTTTCTGCTCCTATCTTGTTGTACGGAGGTTTCTCCCAGAGCCCTCCCCCTCCTATCTCTGCTTTGCTGCGTTCTGCACCAAGTCCTATCAGTGTATTAGAGTCTGTCTGTCTGTCTGTCTGTCTGTCTGTCTGTCTGTCTGTCTGTCTGTCTGTGTCTGTGTATGTATGTAATGTCTGTCTGTCTGCCTCTGTCTGTCTGTCTGTCTGTCTGTCTGTCTCTTCTCTGTTCTCTCTTTCTTTCTCTCTCTCTGCTCCCTCTTTCTCTCTCCACTCTCTGCTCTCTCTTTCTCTCTGCTCTCTCCTCTCTCTGCTCTCTCTGCTCTCCCTGCTCTATCTTTCTCTCTCCTCTCTCTGCTTCCTCTTTCTCTCTCCTCTCTTTGCTCCCTCTTTCTCTCTCCACTCTCTGCTCTCTCTTTCTCTCTCCTCTCTCTGCTCTCTCTTTCTCTCTCCTCTCTCTGCTTCCTCTTTCTCTCTCCACTCTCTGCTCTCTCTTTCTCTCTCCTCTCTCTGCTCTCTCTTTCTCTCTCCTCTCTCTGCTTCCTCTTTCTCTCTCCACTCTCTGCTCTCTCTTTCTCTCTCCTCTCTCTGCTCTCTCTTTCTCTCTCCTCTCTCCGCTCTCTCTTTCTCTCTCCCTCTCTCTGCTCTCTCTTTCTCTCTCCTCTCTCTGCTCTCTCTTTCTCTCTCTCCTCTCTCTGCTCTCTCTCTCTCTCCTCTCTCCGCTCTCTCTTTCTCTCCTCTCTCTGCTCTCTCTCTCTCTCTCTCTCTCTCTGCTCCTCTTTCTCTCTCCCTCTCTGCTCTCTCTTTCTCTCTCCTCTCTCTCTCTCTCTCTTTCTCTCTCTCTCTCTCTGTCTCTCTCTCTCTGCTCTATGTGCTCTCTCCTCTCTCTGCTCTCTCTTTCCTCCTCTCTCTGGCTCCATACACTGTCTCTCTCACTCTCTGCTCTCTCTTTCTCTCTCCTCTCTCTGCTCTCTCTTCTCTCTCCTCTCTCTGCTTCTCTTTCTCTCTCCACTCTCTGCTCCTCTCTTTCTCTCTCTCTCTGCTCTCTCTTATCTCTCCTCTCTCTGCTCTCTCTTTCTCTCTCCTCTCTCTGCTTCCTCTGCTCTCTCCCATATATGCTCTCTCTTTCTCTCTCCTCATATACATATACATAACACCTATATATATAGTATATATCTCCCACTCTCTGCTCTCTCTTTCTCTCTCCTCTCTCTGCTCTCTCTTTCTCTCTCCTCTCTCCGCTCTCTCTTTCTCTCTCCTCTCTCTGCTCTCTCTTTCTCTCTCCTCTCTCTGCTCTCTCTTTCTCTCTCCTCTCTCTGCTCTCTCTTTCTCTCTCCTCTCTCCGCTCTCTCTTTCTCTCTCCTCTCTCTGCTCCCTCTTTCTCACTCCTTTCTGCTCCTTCTGGTGTAACATGTTATCTTGTTGTGCAGGTTTCTGTCTGTCTGTCTGTCTGTCTGTCTGTCTGTCTGTCTGTCTGTCTGTCTGTCTGTCTGTCTGTCTGTCTGTCTGTCTGTCTGTCTGTCTGTCTGACTGTCTGTCTGTCTGTCTGACTGCCTGCCTGCCTGCCTGCCTGCCTGCCTGCCTGCCTGCCTGCCTGCCTGCCTGCCTGCCTGCCTGCCTGCCTGCCTGCCAGTCTGTCAGGGCCTGAACTGTCAAATGATAGAGGCCACAGAAGCAGACATCAAACATATACCCAATTTGAGTTTTCTTTCTCTGGTAATGGACCACAGATTAACCCCATTAACCAGCCGCCCGTTCAAGCATTTTGTACCCAGCCGCCACAGAAACAGCGTTCTGGAAAGTCCTACGTTTTTAAAATTAAACACCACAATAGCTGCCCTACTTAACAGAACCTTGTGACTTCTGCTGCTCTGTCACAAGCACTGCAGCACTATTAAGAAATGCAGGGATGAGTTATGGTTGTAAACAGTGTCTGGTGCTCTGCTCTGGTCTGGTTGGTATTAGTGATGCTTTATAGTGTGGGCTGCCCTGGGGGGGAAGCCATTGTTTGCTCAGCACCTGCTAAAAAGCAAGCAGGTGAGAGAGATGGCCTTTACAGGTGAGCAGTGCGCTGTACAAAGTGCCCTTCTGGGCCATCTCACCTCCCCCAGTGAGCTTTATGACTGTGTGCTGTGTACCTGCGGCTGAGATACAGGGACACGAACATGTGGACGGATGGACGGATGAGAAAAGGAAGGATGGAAGGAGGCCTCTTTGGCTCTCATTTCATGTACAGAGGCTGTTTGTCCAGTATCCATGCAGTGTGTTAGTGACAGAGAAGAACATGCCTTAGCTTTAACCTCTACTTAGAATGGATGTTAAGGGGTTAATGGTTTTGAAAATGCTATTTTTAGGATACTAACACTGTTGATGAACTGTGACCAGGAGTGAAAGCAGACTTGTTGATGTTTGTACACGGTGAATTGCTGGTTTTGGATGGATGTTCTGATTGGAGGTCATTTTGGGTGAAATGTGTTTGTGTTGAGCTTGAAGCTAAGTTTGAAGATTTATGCTTATTCGCAGTGCTTTGCTTGACTTGTGATTGGCTGGTCTTGTGTTGTTGAGCTACGGAGATAATGCATCCTCTGGGGTGTATAACTGGGAGGGAGTTTAACTGCAGTGAAAACCTTGAGCTCCAACTCCTTCCTGTCTCCTTCTCTCTTCCTCTCTCAACTCTCCTCCCCTTACATTCCTCTCTCTCTATCTTCCTCTCTCCCTCTCTCCTTCTCCCCATTGGGTTGGGATGGTGTTGTTAAGCCGGGGTAGATAACGAAGTGACAATAGGTCCAGTATAGGATGGCCACAGGACAACACCACAGCTGCTACCAGGAGAGGAGGGTAAAAGCCTCTTATCAACTATCTGCTTCTCCACTGATAACAACAGACAGTCACTCTGGAGGGGGAGGAGGGGACAAGCACAGAGAGAGAGGGAGGGAGGGAGGGAGGGAGGGAGGGAGGGAGGGAGGGAGGGAGGGAGGGAGGGAGGGAGGGAGGGAGGGGAAAATAAGGATTTGCTGTACCAAAGACCTGTTAGTCAGCTGTTTTCGTCACCCGCCCGCAATTGCTAATAACCCATCTGCAACTGCCTGACTATGTGATAAAGTGATCTGAGGCCATGAGAATGCTAATATAGAAAATGCGGTGTAAACTACAATCAGAGACCACAGCATTATTGGGGGGCCTGATTTACACTGAGCAAAAATATATAAATGCCACATGAAACATGTTCAGAGATTTATGGATTTCACATGACTGGGAATACAGATATGCATCTGTTGGTCACAGATACCTTAATAAAAGAAAGACTGACTCATTTTCTGAACAGTAGGCCACAGTTCCCTTGACGTGCCAAAGGCCTATTTGAACTCCCCGTCTTGTTACTGCGGAATTTGTTTCGCGCCTCACAATCATCACACATAACATGCAGTACACTGCTATCATCCCCTTTCACCACTTCACAAACATTACTGTTCTGAACCTCCCTTGTCTTTCTTTTCAACTCTCCATTTCGCAGCTTTTCTGTTATTGAATTAAACTCTGACATTTTCCTTTTTGCCTCTGTGGATTGACATGATCTTTTGCTGCACATTCCCTATTGCGTGTAGCCTAGGCCTTAAAACCTAGTCTTATGCACTAATGCCAGATAGCCTTAAACAATGACAGAAAAACATCAGTGTTCCCTATAGATATAAATTGCACAAGAATGACACATTTATGGATTTTGAAGGTACTGTTTTCTCTTGTTCAATCCGCCCTTCAGCCACACAAATATTCCATCACCCTAAACCCCCCTACGGATACAACTGAGAGGACTGTAGGTTATGAGTCAACCCGCGCATCGCTAACAGACATACCCACACTTCGTGGACTGAACCAGACCCTTCTCCATTACCATATCCCGCCTCTCTAGAGGCCTGCTGCTGTCCCAATGACACTAAATAACAGTATGAAAATAAGAAGACATTAGCCAAGCCTGGCACAGGGACCAGCACTGCTGTTTATTCTGGGGCTAACTTACCTAGAAACACCCAGACCACTCCTACTCAATCCGAACAAAACCCTGGCAGCTCTCTCTCTCTCTCTCACTCTCTCTCTCTCTCTCTCTCTCTCTCTCTCTCTCTCTAGCGTACTTCCTCTTTTCGTTGAGTCAGCGCTCCTCTTTCCTCTCTGTGATTACCCTCTAATCTCCCCGCTGACATGTTCAATTGACTTTCTCCCTTTCTTCTCCTGGACGTTTCCTTTGGCGTCCCCACTCTCAAAGGCAGAACACATGAACACAGGGAGGAGGCATTACATGGGAGGACTACTGCACTTCAGCTCTTTCTGCCTCGTTCTTCTTCGTCTGTTTACGATGCTGAGAGGAACGTTTCTGGAGAGGTGCAGCTGTTATGTAGTTCTGTTGACCTCTGACCTCTATTTAGGTGAATAGATCTGATGGAGAGATGGTCGGAGAGGAGAGGATCGGTCAACATCGGGTATTATCCTATAGATAATACCCTTCACAGTCAGAGGACGATTAGTCGGCTGTTTCGACACTTCTCCGACTCTCACTCCTCCATCCTTCCATCCCTCACTGGATAATTGTGATGAGTATTCATCCATCAGGCAGTCAGTGAAACTGCTGACAGTGAGAGAAGAGTTTCACTTTTAATGTTCTAACCTTAACAGGAGGAGCTGTGAATGAGATGGTTAAAGAGATTCTCCAGGAACTTTTGTATCCTTTCTAGGCAGTAGTTCTGAAAGCCAAAAGTGGCCCCGGAAATGGCATACTACGTCACATATGTGCAGATACTGTATGTGCACCACATCACAGCTCCCACTCTCTGCTCTGCTGTGGGTGCATCATTTGCATCTTGCTAGCTGTCACTCATAGGGTGAGGGGCTGAAGCTCATTGGCTAGAACTCAAACTGCTAGGGCTGGCCCAAGTATGACATTTTGTTGGGGAAATGGATCAGCACAACTTCTATAAAAATAGTTGCAGGTAAGACAGTAAATCTGCTGATAGATTATACATTATGAACTACACATTGACACATCCAGCCCAAAGCGGGGAGGATTTAAAAAAGACATAGTAGTTGCCAAGGTTCTGTAGCACATCTTTAAGTGATGCCAGCCTCTCTAAGATGAGTCAGGGGAAACTGGTTAATCCTAATAATGTAGCACATCTTTAAGTGATGCCAGCCTCTCTAAGATGAGTCAGGGGAAACTGGTTAATTCTAATCATGTAGCACATCTTTAAGTGATGCCAGCCTCTAAATGAGTCAGGGGAAAATGGTTCATCCTAATCATGTAGCACATCTTTAAAGTGATGCCAGCCTCTCTAAAAATGAGTCAGGGAAACTGGTTAATCCTAATCATGTAGCACATGTTTAAGTGATGCCAGCCTCTAAAATGAGTCAGGGGAAACCGTTTACTCCTAATCATGTAGCACATCTTTATGTGATGCCAGCCTCTCTAAGATTAGTCAGAGAAACTGGTTAACCTAATCATGTAGCACACTTTGGAGAAGTGATGCCAGCTCTCTAAAATGAGTCAGGGAAACTGGTTAATCCTAATAATGTAGCACATCTTTAAGTGATGCCAGCCTCTCTAAAATGAGTCAGGGGAAACTGGTTAATCCTAATAATGTAGCACATCTTTAAGTGATGCCAGCCTCTCTTTAAAATGAGAGTCAGGGGAAACTGGTTAATCCTAATCATGTAGCACATCTTAAGATGCCAGCCTCTCTAAAATGAGTCAGGGGAAACTGGTTAATCCTAATAATGTAGCACATCTTTAAGTGATGCCAGCCTCTCTAAAATGAGTCAGGGGAAACTGGTTAATCCTAATCATGTAGCACATCTTTAAGTGATGCCAGCCTCTAAAATGAGTCAGGGAAACTGGTTAAACATGTAGCACATCTTTAAGTGATGCCAGCCTCTAAAATGAGTCAGGGAAACTGGTTAATCCTAATCATGCACATCTTAAGTGATGCCAGCCTCTAAGATGAGTCAGTGGAAACTGGTTAATCTGAATCATGTAGCACATCTTTAAGTGATGCCAGCCTCTCTAAAATGAGTCAGGGGAAACTGGTTAATCCTAATCATGTAGCACATCTTTATGATGCCAGCCTCTCTAAGATGAGTCAGAAACTGGTGACTTGACCATAATAACTCTAAATCAGTTTGCATGTTCCTAGTTATTGTAAACCTACAGTATATAAAGATTAATTTTATTTTGTGTCTTGGTTTCTGATGTTGCTGTATGTCAGTGACAAAGCTAGATGTGCCACCCCAGCCCCAGCCCCAGCCCCAGCCCCAGCCCCAGCCCCAGCCCCATCCCCAGCCCCAGCCCCCCCCATCCCCAGCCCCAGCCCCCCAGCCCCATCCCCAGCCCCAGCCCCAGTCCCAGCCCCCAGCCCCAGCCCCAGCCCCCAGCCCCAGCCCCAGCCCCAGCCCCAGCCCCAGCCCCAGCCCAGCCTCCCAGCCCCAGCCCCAGCCCCAGCCCAGCCTCCCAAACCCCAGCCCCAGTCCCAGCCCCAGCCCCAGCCCCAGTCCCAGTCCCCAGCCCCATCCCCAGCCCCAGCCCCAGCCCCAGCCCCATCCGCAAACCCAGCCCCAGCCCCAGCTCCCAGCCCCAGCCCCAGGCCCAGCCCCAGCCCCAGCCCCAGCCCCAGCCCCAGCCCCAGCCCCAGCCCCAGTCCCAGCCCCAGTCCCAGCCCCAGCCCCTGTGTTGAGTCTGTGAAAGAGCCTGCCTGCCCTTCATGCTAGAAAACATATGTAATTTCCCCATAGGAAACATTTACAGTCCGTGGCTAAATCACTCCATTAATTTGTGTCATTGAATAATGAATTAATCCATTCAGTAAGCATGTGCACTGTACACAAGTTCCAGATCCTGTGATGGTTTCACTGACATTGTATAAATCTTAAGTTCTCAAAAAAAGGGCAGGGGACCCTTTGTGATGACAGCTTCATCGGGAACCCTTCATACTCAGAACACATCTGGAGTGTAAAATAGCATACAAGGGGTTTTATTAGGACTTTGGCAGTGCATGTATATGTTCTTAACTGACTTGCCTGGTTAAATAAAGGTAAAAAAAATAAAAAAAAAAATGTCCGACAAACCAAGTCTCGGGTCCTGGGAAGGAACCTTATCTTGCTAATTTCCTGTGATTCTACAGATTTTGTCACGCGACAGAGGTGACTGTTTGTTCTTGGTGCTTTAACTCTAGAACAGCTCAAGCAGCCATTTTGAATTGGTTTGTATTATCACCCCCCCTCTATCCTTGACACACTGTCAGTATAAGATCTGACAGAACTGGAGTTACAACCATTTGTTTTAAGGGTTTCCCCCATTGCCCCTCCAGGGCCTGTCCTTTCTCTCTCTCCTCCTTCTCTCTCTGCCCATCCTTCTCTCTCCCTCTCTCTCCCTCCCATTCCCTATCTCTCCCTCCCCTTCCTCTCTCTCCTCCTCCTATCTCTCTGCCCCCTGTCTCTGGCCCGTAGCATGGGGTACACTCAGCTCACTGAGCATCAAATGACAGGGTGACCTATAGCGTGGCCTGGAGATTGAGTAAGAAGAAGGGAAGAAGGGCAGAGGGATAAGATAAATGGAGGTAGCACCAAAAAGTGAAGAGGGCGTGTGTGACAAGAGGGAGATATGTGATGCAAATCAAAGATGAGAGAAGACAGCTGTATGTATGTACTATCTGAGAGAAGAACAGAGAGAGAGTGAGAGCGAGAGAGAGCACGAGAGAGAGAGTGCGAGTGAGAGCGAGAGAAAGAGCACGCGAGAGAGAGAGAGAGAGCGAGACAGAGAGCGCAAGAGAGAGAAAGAGAGAGGGAGAAAGAGAGAGATAGAGAGAGAGAGACACACACACACACACAGAGAGAGCTGTGATGCTAGCTGGAGTGTAATCGATAACTGTGTGCTCCGTCTGTCACATTCCATTTGATCGTTGCCAGATCCTGCTCCCCTGGGATTGAGCTGTCTGTCTCTGTCTGTCAGAGAGAGAGGAGACCAGAGACCAGGGGACGTGTCATCCCTGCTGCCCATCTCTGTTAACATACACACACACATGCATGAGAGCATTCACACACACATACACACACACATACACACACTAAAGTACACACGCACCTTGAAGGTTGTGACTCAGCCTCTCCATCCCTTTAGCATCATTCCTCCTTATTCTCTCTCCCTATTTCTCAAATCTCTCTCTGTCTTTCTCTCTCTCTCACTTTGTCTCTCGCATTCTCTCTTTTGCTTTCTTGCTCTCTCTCGTCAGAGTGCATGCTGGGTGTGAGTCGGGAAGCAGGAGCGATTGTGGGAGCGACTGGTATTATTTTCACTCTATAGGGTTTCGGTGTGTATACATTTTTTATTTATTTTATTTCACCTTTATTTAACCTGGTAGGCTATTTGAGAACAAGTTCTCATTTACAACTGCGACCTGGCCAACATAAAGCATAGCAGTGTGAACAGACAACAAACAACACAGAGTTACACATGGGATAAACAAGTTCAGGAGAAGGGATGAAAAGGCTAAGGGTTCAGGAGAAGGGATGAACAGGCTAAGGGTTCAGGAGAAGGGATGAACAGGCTAAGGGTTCAGGAGAAGGGATGAAAAGGCTAAGGGTTCAGGAGAAGGGATGAACAGGCTAAGGGTTCAGGAGAAGGGATGAAAAGGCTAAGGGTTCAGGAGAAGGGATGAACAGGCTAAGGGTTCAGGAGAAGGGATGAAAAGGCTAAGGGTTCAGGAGAAGGGATGAAAAGGCTAAGGGTTCAGGAGAAGGGATGAAAAGGCTAAGGGTTCAGGAGAAGGGGTGAAAAGGCTAAGGGTTCAGGAGAAGGGATGAAAAGGCTAAGGGTTCAGGAGAAGGGATGAAAAGGCTAAGGGTTCAGGAGAAGGGATGAAAAGGCTAAGGGTTCAGGAGAAGGGATGAAAAGGCTAAGGGTTCAGGAGAGGGGATGAACAGGCTAAGGGTTCAGGAGAAGGGATGAACAGGCTAAGGGTTCAGGAGAAGGGATGAAAAGGCTAAGGGTTCAGGAGAAGGGATGAACAGGCTAAGGGTTCAGGAGAAAGGAGAAGGTGGGCAGATGTGGTGGGGAAATAGGAAAGGAGAGCAATGTGGCTACGGGGGCAGTTGTGGCAGAGCAGGGAAAAGACGGGGGGGAACAGTAGGTGAGATTGTGATTGAGGTCGCTGAGGGGGTGTTGGAGAATGAAATGGGAGTTCAAGAGGAGAGTGAAGCAATGGAAAATGAAGCAGCTGTTTTCAAAGTACCGAGGAGGAAGAGGAAGAGTTTAAGGGGTGATGAAGGTTCTAATTCTAACAGGAAGGTAGAGATTGATAAATCAATTGAGGATAAACAGGTTGTAGAGAGGGTGGAGTTTTCTTCTAGGGATGAAATGGTTTGGATCGGAGGTATGGGATTGAAAAGGTACGTCAATTTCTGAATTTGACAAAAGGAAAGAAATATATGCAGGATTATAATGGATTTTTTTTCCTGAATTTTAATTGTTTATTGAATCAACAACATTTTCTGTCAAAAATAACAGGGGGAGGTTTGACAAGCCCAGAAATTGCTAGACTAAAGAAAGTGGTCACGAGAGTGACAAGTGAGGTACATTCTAAAGGAAATGAAAGAGTTCAGTCTTAACTCTATAAAGAGATGTGTTTTGTGTCTCTCCCTTCGTATTATTTCCCCAGCCATAAGCAGTTTGAATATTTCTTCTTAAATGTAAATGGGGAAGCGAGACGGTGGGAAAAGAGCCAGAGTGCTTTGGAGTTAATAAAGGGAAAGGTACGTGACGGGAAATGAAGTTATGTGGCAACAGGAGTGGAGGGTGGGGGCAGTAGTTGTGTGGGTGGGGGGCAGTAGTTGTGTGGGTGGGGGGCAGTAGCTGTGTGTAGTGGGGGTGTGGCCATCCCGTCTGCAAAGGGTTTTTGCCTTTGTCATACGAGGTTGAAGAGGTCGTGGAGGGGAGGTTATTAAAGTTAGAGTGAGGTATGAAAAACCTCACTATGTGTTTAATAAATGTATATGCCCCATTAGTGGCAGTTGAGAGGGTATGTTTTTAGAGACATTATCAAATATCATAGAGAAAATGTAATACTGGAGCATGATTTCTTCTTTGCTGGTGATTTTAAACTGTACAGTCAGTAATTTAGATAGAAATCCCAAAAGAACCTCATATAGCCTCAAGAACCTTTTAAAACGCCTTATTGTAACACATGAACAATGTGATATTTGGCAGAGTCAAAATGGAGGCACGAGACAGTACACGTGACCCAATGTGAGAGGGAACACAATCTCTCTGGCCAGGTTAGATAGATTTGATTGTTTGAGCATCATTTCAGGTCTGTAAATCAAGTGTGATAAACCCAGTGATTTTCTTATCATTGTTTAGTAACAGAGGTGGTGTTCATTAACGCCGTAAAACCCAAAAGCACATACTGGCATTTTAATATAACTTTATTGAATGATGCGCACTTCAGGAAATGTTGTAGTTTTTCTGGGAGAGGTGGAGGTCTGAAGAGGACAGTTTTGTATCCTTCAACAGTGTCGGGATACAGGGAACATCCAAGTTCAACAATTCTGTAATCAGTACACGATGAATATCACCAGACATATCATCAGATCAATGAACATCCTTAGAGTCTGAAATAGTGGAACCCTGACGTTAGTTGAGACACAGGAGACCGAGGCCATACTCAGGCACTCAAGAGGAAAAAAGCCACATTGGTAGACCTGCTGGTTATCAGAGGACAGGGGGTATTGGACAGGGAATCTCAGAAATGGACGCCTCATCCAAATTTTTCTTTGGTTTAGAGAATGGACAACAAATAATTATGAATGGCTTCAAATCAGCTGTTGGACAGGAGCTCACTAGCCCAAGTGAAATTAGAAAGAGGGCAGAGTTCTATGCTGAGCTCTGCAGGTGTGAGTACAAATAGGTTAAAAACATTGACACAACAGTTCCTTGATGGGCCCCGCAGGCGGCTGCAGAAGCTCAGGTTGAATTAGAGCAACCATTGTCTTGCAGGAGCAATACACTGCATTTAAAGGCATGACAATGGAAGGGCACCGGGTATTGATGGGCTTCCCGTTGGACTTTTGTAAGTCTTTTGGGGCTATGTTTGGAGAGGATTAGTTAGCAGGTTAACGATAGTTTGACCCCAGGGTTACTACCGATAAGCTGCAGAAGGGTTGTCCTCACCCTATGGCCAAAAGGGCACCCTAGGGAGGTGAAGAACTGAGCCAGTGGCCTTAATGTGCACTGATTATAGATCCTGTCCAAGGCTTTTGTCCACCAGGCTGAGGGAGGTGATGGGGCACATCATACGGTCAGTCCAACTGTGTTCCGGCAGGCAGATAGGGGATAACATTTCCTGATTCTGGATTGTTTTGACATCTCTTGGACTATTGGGTTGAATGCTGGTCTAATTTCAATTGATCAGGAAAAGGCATTTGACCGAGTTGAACATCAGTACACTTTGAGGCTTTGGTTTCAGCTCTGGATTCTTGCCATGATCAGGGTGATATCTGGTGACATTGAACGTGTATTGAAAGTGAACGGTGTCT
>NW_025748181.1:27500-39346 GCF_021184085.1 Oncorhynchus gorbuscha | reverse complement strand
TTTGTGTGGCCTGTTTGTGCTGTAGTACAAGGAGGTCAGCAATTTCATTCTGCCTTTGCATGACAGTAGAGAGGTTATCATGGCTGGTATTATGGCTGATACCCGCAGTGTTGATTCTGTGTTGATTGCTAGACCTTGCTGTTGGCTGCTGAAGGGTGTGGTTTATGACTGTTTTCTGAATAGGTTTTGATGGCTTTGTGGTTGGTTGTTGTAAAACTCTTTGTAGTGGGGTCTTTGGAACTGCACCTAATGCAGCAAATGCAACAGGTGATGGTTCAGGTTCCTTATAGACCTCGGGTTCCTGGTTCTCATAATAAGAGTTCATTCCATCTTCTTGGCTTAGAAAATGGGCTGCCACAGAATGGGATTGAGAAGTTGACTCAACACTCTCCAGGACCTTCAGTTTGGCATTATATGCTGCTATGTCCGTTTCCAGTGCCATTTTTTCCATTCTAACATTCAGTTGAGCTTTCTGTTGTTCCAGTTGAGCTTTCTCTAGTTCCAGTTGAGCTTTCTCCAGTTCCAATGCATGCTTGTCCTGTAATGATGCTTGGCGAGCTAGTAGAGCTGCTCGTTCTGCCTCAGCTTGCAGGCGTGCAGAGGACACTGAGGAAGCAGTTTTAGAAGACTTCGTTTTACTTGATGTTTTTGACACATTGGAAATGCTGTCGTGTGGTTCAATGAGCGTTTGTGGCTCGATTTCAGCTTTTTTCCATATTTCCACCTCTTTCAGGAAATGTTCATAAGTTCTCATTCTTGGTTGATAATAGTTAATGCTCTCCTGTTCGTGTTCCTCCTCTGTGACCAGCTCTAGCACAGAATTATGAGCATTCTTAAAGTCATTGAGAACAGCATGGAATGCTTCAAGACTCTCATCCACAGTTTCAATGTTTCCTCCATCAACAAGAAGGGCTTTTATTTCATTCATTTTGCGTGTACACACTCCAAGTTTGCCTCTCCGGGCTGCATAGAGTGAATTTAGATGCTCCTCTGCCCTCTCTTAAACGTAATGCCCTTTGTGACCTCCTTTAATGCTTTAAAACACAGTCCTCCATTTCAGCATATTGACCCATTTTGAATTGAACATGTGCAAGTTCGGCATTTTGGATGCGTTTTAAACATTTCATTCCATTATAAGTTGTCCCTTTAATGAAGTTTAAAACACGCAGTATATTTAGATCCTTAGATTGCAATTTGTTGCGTTGATGCATTGCATTTCCACGTTAGGGGCCAAATATTAGACATAAGATTAGGCTACATTGTGCGTAGGATCTCAGTGTTTCCCAAACTTAAACTTCTAAATTGTTTTCACAACGCTGTGTTTTGAATTCCATTCCCAAGTTTATCAAACATTCCAATTAAAAGCACATTTGCCCTTCCATAACATGCATGATCAAATGATCATTGAACAGGGCAGCTCATTCATTCGCAGTGGTTACTCACGGCTGGCGAATTCTAGGTGTTCAAATCCTTCCAAGCGAGCTGTCCTTACGATCCGGATGCAATTACAAATAGAACAATATCCAGCGTGTGTCAGAACCGAGATTTCCCTTCCGATAGTAATCATTCGCGGAGTTTTTGACTTGATTGTAGTGGCTTCCTTTCGTCATTACCATAGCCACTGCCCAAGCCTGAAGGGGTTGTAGTGGCTTCCTTTCGTCTCTTACCCATAGCCACTGCCCAAGCCTGAAGCGGGGGTTGTAGTGGCTTCCTTTCGTCTTTACCACAGCCACTGCCCAAGCCTGAAGCGGGGTTGTAGTGGCTTCCTTTCGTCTTTACCATAGCCACTGCCCAAGCCTGACGGGGTTGTAGTGGGTTCTTTTACCATAGCCACTGCCCAAGCCTGAAGCGGGGTTGTAGTGGCTTCCTTTCGTCTTTACCATAGCCACTGCCCAAGCCTGAAGCGGGGTTGTAGTGCCTCCTTTCGTCTTTACCACAGCCACTGCCCAAGCCTGAAGCGGGGTTGTAGTGGCTTTTCTACGTCTTTACCATAGCCACTGCCCAAGCCTGAAGCGGGGTTGTTTGGTACGCGACGGGGGATGATGAAAGTTGATGGGATGATGTAATTATGGGGGGATGAGGTTGATGGAGATGATGGGGAGGATGTGGATGATGGGGATGATGAATGGTATGATGGTGGGGATGACGGGATGATGAAGTTGATGGAGATGATGTGGATGATGAATGGTATGATGATGTAATGATGGGGGATGGGGATGATGATGGGGATGATAATGGTAATGATGGGGGATGGGGATGAGGGGTTGATGATGGGGATGATGATGATGGTGATTATGACGGGGATCATGGTGTGATGGGGGAGGATGGGATGGTAATGATGGGATGATGTTGGTAATGATGGGTATGATGGGATGATGTAGATGATGTTGGTAATGATGGATATGATGATGATGGTATGATGGGTATGATGGGATGATGTTGGTAATGATGGATATGATGGGATGATGTTGGTAATGATGGGATGGGTATGATGGATATGATGGGATGATGTTGGTAATGATGGATATGATGGGATGATGTTGGTAATGATGGATATGATGGATATGATGGATATGATGGGTATGATGGGATGATGTTGGTAATGATGGATATGATGGGATGATGTTGGTAATGATGGATATGATGGGATGATGTTGGTAATGATGGATATGATGGGATGATGTTGGTAATGATGTTATGATGGGTATGATGGTAATGATGGGATGATGGTATTTATGTAGATGATGTTGGTAATGATGGATATGATGGGTATGATGGTAATGATGGGATGATGTTGGTAATGATGTTATGATGGGTATGATGGGTATGATGATGATGGTATTTATGTAGATGATGTTGGTAATGATGGATATGATGGGATGATGTTGGTAATGATGGTATGATGGGTATGATGGGATGATGTTGGTAATGATGGATATGATGATGATGTTGGTAATGATGGATATGATGGGATGATGTTGGTAATGATGGGTATGATGGGATGATGTTGGTAATGATGGATATGATGGATGATGTTGGTAATGATGGATATGATGGGATGATGTTGGTAATGATGGGTATGATGGGATGATGTTGGTAATGATGGGTAGATGGATGATGGTATTTATGTAGATGATGTTGGCAATGATGGATATGATGGGATGATGTTGGTAATGTTGGATATGATGGGTATGATGGTAATGATGGGATGATGGTATTTATGTAGATGATGTTGGTAATGATGGATATGATGGGTATGATGGTAATAATGTGATGATGTTGGTAATGATGGATATGATGGTATGATGGGATGATGGTATTTATGTAGATGATGTTGGTAATGATGGATATGATGGGATGATGGTATGATGGATATGATGGATATGATGGATATGAATGGATATGATGGGTATGATGGATATGATGTTGGTAATGATGGATATGATGTTGGTAATGATGGATATGATGGATATGATGGATGTGATGGATATGATGGATATGATGTTGGTAATGATGGATATGATGGGATGATGTTGGTAATGATGGATATGATGGATATGATGTTGGTAATGATGGATATGATGGATATGATGGATATGATGTTGGTAATGATGGATATGATGGGATGATGTTGGTAATGATGGATATGATGGGATGATGTTGGTAATGATGGATATGATGGGTATGATGGATGTGATGGATATGATGGATATGATGGATATGATGGATGTGATGGATATGATGGGTATGATGGGATGATGTTGGTAATGATGGATATGATGTTGGTAATGATGGATATGATGGATGTGATGGATATGATGGATATGATGGATATGATGGATGTGATGGATATGATGGATATGATGGATATGATGGGTATGATGGATATGATGATGGGTATGATGGATATGATGGATATGATGGATATGATGGATATGATGGGTGTGATGGATATGATGATGGATATGATGGATATGATGGGTATGATGGATATGATGATGGATATGATGGATATGATGGATATGATGTTGGTAATGATGGATATGATGGGTATGATGGATATGATGATGGATATGATGGGTATGATGGATATGATGGATATGATGGGTATGATGGATATGATGGATATGATGGATATGATGTTGGTAATGATGGATATGATGGGTATGATGGATATGATGATGGATATGATGGGTATGATGGATATGATGATGGATGTGATGGATATGATGGATATGATGGATGTGATGGATATGATGGATATGATGGATGTGATGGATATGATGGATATGATGTTGGTAATGATGGATATGATGGGATGATGTTGGTAATGATGGATATGATGGGATGATGTTGGTAATGATGGATATGATGGGATGATGGATATGATGGATATGATGGATATGATGGATGTGATGGATATGATGGATGTGATGGATATGATGGATATGATGGATGTGATGGATGTGATGGATATGATGGATATGAAGGATATGATGGATATGAAGGATATGAAGGATATGATGGATATGATGGATATGATGGATATGATAGATATGATGGATATGATGGATATGAAGGATATGAAGGATATGATGGATATGAAGGATATGATGGATATGATGGATATGATGGATATGATGGATATGAAGGATGTGATGTTGGTAATGATGGATATGATGGATATGATGGATATGATGGATATGATGGATATGATGGATATGATGGATATGAAGGATATGATGTTATAATGATGGATATGATGGATATGATGGATATGATGGATATGAAGGATATGATGTTGGTAATGATGGATATGATGGATATGATGGATATGATGGATATGATGGATATGATGGATATGAAGGATATGATGGATATGAAGGATATGATGTTGGTAATGATGGATATGATGTTGGTAATGATGGATATGGATGGATATGATGGATGTGATGGATATGAAGGATATGATGGATATGATGGATATGAAGGATATGATGGATATGATGGATATGATGTTGGTAATGATGGATATGATGTTGGTAATGATGGATATGATGGATATGATGGATGTGATGGATATGAAGGATATGATGGATATGATGGATATGAAGGATATGATGGATATGATGGATATGATGGATATGATGAATATGATGGATATGATGGATATGATGGATATGAAGGATATGATGTTGGTAATGATGGATATGATGGATATGAAGGATATGATGGATATGATGTTGGTAATGATGGATATGATGGATATGATGGATGTGATGGATATGATGAATATGATGAATATGATGGATATGATGGATATGATGGGTATGATGGATATGATGTTGGTAATGATGGATATGATGGATATGATGATATGATGAATATGATGGATATGATGGTATGATGGATATGATGTTGGTAATGATGGATATGATGGGTATGGGATGGGTATGATGGATATGATGTTGGTAATGATGGATATGATGTTGGTAATGATGGATATGATGGATATGATGGATGGGATGGATATGAAGGATATGATGGATATGATGGATATGAAGGATATGATGGATATGATGGATATGATGGATATGATGAATATGATGGATATGATGGATATGATGGATATGAAGGATATGATGTTGGTAATGATGGATATGATGGATATGATGGATGTGATGGATATGATGAATATGATGAATATGATGGATATGATGGATATGATGGGTATGATGGATATGATGTTGGTAATGATGGATAAGGATGGATATGATGGATATGATGAATATGATGGATATGATGGGTATGATGGATATGATGTTGGTAATGATGGATATGATGGGTATGATGGGTAGTGATGGATATGATGTTGGTAATGATGGATATGATGTTGGTAATGATGGATGGCAGATGCTGGTAATGATGGATATGATGTTGGTAATGATGGATATGATGGGTATGATGGATATGATGTTGGTAGTGATGGATATGATGGATATGATGGATATGATGAATATGATGGATATGATGGGTATGATGGATATGATGTTGGTAATGATGGATATGATGGGTATGATGGTATGATGGATATGATGTTGGTAATGATGGATATAGATGTTGGTAATGATGGATATGATGTTGGTAATGATGGATATGATGATATGATGATATGATGAATATGATGGATATGATGTTGGTAATGATGGATGTGATGTTGGTAATGATGGATGTGATATTTGGTAATGATGGATATGATGGATATGATGAATATGATGGATATGATGTTGGTAATGATGGATATGATGTTGGTAATGATGATATGATGTTGGTAATGATGGATATGGATGGATATGATGGATATGATGAATATGATGGATATGATGTGGTAATGATGGATATGATGGATATGATGGATGTGATGGATATGATGGATATGATGATATGATGGATATGATGTTGGTAATGATGGATATGATGTTGGTAATGATGAATGATGGATATGATGGATATGATGATATGGATGGATGATGTTGGTAATGATGGATATGATGGATATGATGGATGTGATGTTGGTAATGATGGATATGATGTTGGTAATGATGATATGATGGATATGATGGATATGTGATGGATATGATGGATATGATGGATATGATGATGGATATGATGGATATGATGGATATGATGTTGGATATGATGTTGGTAATGATGGATATGATGGATATGATGGATGTGATGGATATGATGGATATGATGGATGGATGATATGATGGATATGATGGGTATGATGTTGGTAATGATGGATATGATGGATATGATGAATATGATGGATATGATGGGTATGATGGATATGATGGGTATGATGTTGGTAATGATGGATATGATGATATGATGGATATGATGGATATGATGGATATGATGGGTATGATGGATATGATGGGTATGATGTTGGTAATGATGGATATGATGGATATGATGGATATGATGGGTATGATGTTGGTAATGATGGATATGATGATGGATTTGATGTTGGTAATGATGGATGTGATGGATATGATGGATGATGGATATGATGGATATGATGGGTATGATGATGGTAATGATGGATATGATGTTGGTAATGATGGATATGATGGATATGATGGATATGATGAATATGATGGATATGATGTTGGTAATGTGGATATGATGGATATGATGTTGGTAATGATGGATATGATGGGATGATGTTGGTAATGATGGATATGATGGATATGATGAATATGATGGATATGATGGATATGATGTTGGTAATGATGTTATGATGGGATGATGGTATGATGGGATGATGGGATGATGGTATTTATGTAGATGATGTTGGTAATGATGGATATGATGGGATGATGGTATGATGGGATGATGGTATTTATGTAGATGATGTTGGTAATGATGGATATGATGGGATGATGTTGGTAATGATGGATATGATGGGATGATGTTGGTAATGATGGATATGATGGGATGATGGATGTGATGGATGTGATGGATATGATGGATATGATGGATATGATGGGATGATGGTATTTATGTAGATGATGTTGGTAATGATGGATGTGATGGATATGATGGATATGATGGATATGATGGATATGATGGGTATGATGGGATGATGGTATTTATGTAGATGATGTTGGTAATGATGGATATGATGGGTATGATGGATATGATGGATATGATGGGATGATGTTGGTAATGATGGATATGATGGGATGATGGTATTTATGTAGATGATGTTGGTAATGATGGATATGATGGGTATGATGGATATGATGGATATGATGGGATGATGTTGGTAATGATGGATATGATGGGATGATGGTATTTATGTAGATGATGTTGGTAATGATGGATATGATGGGTATGATGGATATGATGGATATGATGGGATGATGTTGGTAATGATGTTATGATGGGATGATGGTATTTATGTAGATGATGTTGGTAATGATGGATATGATGGATATGATGGATGATGTTGGTAATGATGGGTATGATGGGATGATGGTATTTATGTAGATGATGTTGGTAATGATGGATATGATGGGTATGATGGATATGATGGATATGATGGGATGATGTTGGTAATGATGTTATGATGGATGATGGTATTTATGTAGATGATGTTGGTAATGATGGATATGATGGGTATGATGGATATGATGGATATGATGGGATGATGTTGGTAATGATGGATATGATGGGATGATGGTATTTATGTAGATGATGTTGGTAATGATGGATATGATGATGGATATGATGTTGGTAATGATGGATATGATGGATATGATGGATATGATGGATATGATGGATATGATGGATGTGATGGGATGATGGTATTTATGTAGATGATGTTGGTAATGATGGATATGATGGGTATGATGGATATGATGGATATGATGGATATGATGGATATGATGGGTATGATGGATATGATGGATATGATGGATATGATGGATGTGATGGGATGATGGTATTTATGTAGATGATGTTGGTAATGATGGATATGATGGGTATGATGGATATGATGGATATGATGGGATGATGTTGGTAATGATGGATATGATGGGATGATGGTATTTATGTAGATGATGTTGGTAATGATGGATATGATGGGTATGATGGATATGATGGATATGATGGGATGATGTTGGTAAATGATGTTATGATGGATGATGGTATTTATGTAGATGATGTTGGTAATGATGGATATGATGGGTATGATGGAGGATGGATATGATGGGATGATGTTGGTAATGATGGATATGATGGGATGATGGTATTTATGTAGATGATGTTGGTAATGATGATATGATGGATATGATGGATGTGATGGATATGATGGATATGATGGATATGATGTTATGATGGGATGATGGTATTTATGTAGATGATGTTGGTAATGATGGGTATGATGGGATGATGTTGGTAATGATGGATATGATGGGATGATGTTGGTAATGATGGATATGATGGGATGATGTTGGTAATGATGGGTATGATGGGATGATGTTGGTAATGATGGATATGAGGATGATGTTGGTAATGATGGATATGATGGGATGATGTTGGTAATGATGGGCATGATGGGATGATGTTGGTAATGATGGATATGATGGGATGATGTTGGTAATGATGGATATGATGGGATGATGTTGGTAATGATGGATATGATGGGTATGATGGGATGATGTTGGTATGAGGGTATGATGGGGTGTTGGGTATGATGGTAATGATGTGATGATGTTGGGTGTGATGGTATGAGGGTATGATGGGATGATGTTGGTATGAAGGTATGATGGGATGATGGTATTTATGCAGATGATGTTGGTAATGATGGATATGATGGATGTGATGGATATGATGGATATGATGGATATGATGGATGTGATGGATATGATGGGTATGATGGATATGATGGGTATGATGGGTATGATGGATATGATGGATATGATGGATATGATGGATATGATGGATATGATGGGATGATGGTATTTATGTAGATGATGTTGGTAATGATGGATGTGATGGATATGATGGATATGATGGGATGATGGTATTTATGTAGATGATGTTGGTAATGATGGATGTGATGGATATGATGGATATGATGGGATGATGGTATTTATGTAGATGATGTTGGTAATGATGGATATGATGGATGTGATGGATATGATGGATATGATGGATATGATGGATATGATGGGTATGATGGGATGATGGTATTTATGTAGATGATGTTGGTAATGATGGATATGATGGGTATGATGGATATGATGGATATGATGGATACGTTGGTAATGATGGATATGATGGGATGATGGTATTTATGTAGATGATGTTGGTAATGATGGATATGATGGGTATGATGGATATGATGGATATGATGGGATGATGTTGGTAATGATGGATATGATGGGATGATGGTATTTATGTAGATGATGTTGGTAATGATGGATATGATGGGTATGATGGATATGATGGATATGATGGGATGATGTTGGTAATGATGTTATGATGGGATGATGGTATTTTGTAGATGATGTTGGTAATGATGGATATGATGGATATGATGGGATGATGTTGGTAATGATGGGTATGATGGGATGATGGTATTTATGTAGATGATGTTGGTAATGATGGATATGATGGGATGATGTTGGTAATGATGGATATGATGGGATGATGGTATTTATGTAGATGATGTTGGTAATGATGGGTATGATGGGATGATGTTGGTAATGATGGTTATGATGGGATGATGGTATTTATGATAGATGATGTTGGTAATGATGGATATGATGGGATGATGTTGGTAATGATGGATATGATGGGATGATGGTATTTATGTAGATGATGTTGGTAATGATGGATATGATGTTATGATGGGATGATGGTATTTATGTAGATGATGTTGTAATGATGGATATGATGTTATGATGGGATGATGTGGTATTTATGTAGGCGATGTTGGTAATGATGGATGTGATGGGATGATGTTATTTATGTAGATGATGTTGGTAATGATGGATATCGTGGGATGATCGTATTTATGTAGATGATGTTGGTAATGATGTTATGATGGGATGATGGTATTTATGTAGATGATGTTGGTAATGATGGATATGATGGGATGATGTTGGTAATGATGGATATGATGGGATGATGTTGGTAATGATGGATATGATGGGTATGATGGGATGATGTTGGTATGAGGGTATGATGGGGTGTTGGGTATGATGGGGTGTTGGGTATGATGGTAATGATGTGATGATGTTGGGTGTGATGGTATGAGGGTATGATGGGATGATGTTGGTATGAGGGTATGATGGGATGTTGTTGGGTGTGATGGTATGAGGGTATGATGGGATGATGTTGGTATGAGGGTATGATGGGATGTTGGGTATGATGGTAATGATGTGATGATGTTGGGTGTGATGGTATGAGGGTATGATGGGATGATGTTTGGTATGAGGGTATGATGGGATGTTGTTGGGTGTGGGATGGTATGAGGGTATGATGGATGATGTTGGTAATGATGGATATGATGGGATGATGGTATTTATGTAGATGATGTTGGTAATGATGGATATGATGGGATGATGTTGGTAATGATGGGTATGATGGGATGATGGTATTTATGTAGATGATGTTGGTAATGATGGATATGATGGGATGATGGTATTTATGTAGATGATGTTGGTAATGATGGATATGATGGGTATGATGGGATGATGTTGGTAATGATGGTATGATGGGATGATGTTGGTAATGATGGGTATGATGGGTATGATGTTTGGTAATGATGGGTATGATGGGATGATGTTGGTAATGAGGTATGATGGGATGATGTTGGTAATGAGGGTATGATGGGATGATGTTGGTAATGATGGGTATGATGGGTATGATGTTGGTAATGATGGTATGATGGGATGATGTTGTAATGAGGGTATGATGGATGATGTTGGTAATGAGGTATGATGGGATGATGTTGGTAAGCAGGTATGATGGGATGATGGGGATGATGGTAATGTTGGGATGATGTTGGTATGAGGGTATGATGGTAATGATGGGATGACGGTAATGATGGTATGAGGGTATAATGGTATGAGGGTATAATGGTATGAGGGTATGATGGTATGATGTTGGTAATGATGGTATGAGGGTATGATGGGATGATGGTAATGATGTGATGATGTTGGTAATGATGGTATGAGGGTATGATGGGATGATGGTAATGATGGATGATGTTGGTAATGATGGTATGATGGGATGAGTGGGTATGATGGTAATGATGGGATGGCGTT